>NW_024387288.1:198428-232183 GCF_900408965.1 Simochromis diagramma | reverse complement strand
TGATTCATCTCTGTTCTGTCCTCATTCTCCATCTCCCTCTCTGTTCCTCTCTCTCTCTTTGTGCTGACAATCATCAAATATACAGATATTTACAAACTCTACAGATAAAAACACAAACACTTTTTTAATTGTAACATCAAATCAGACTAAATGTTTATTTTTTTAGATTGATAAATATAAAAAACATATTTGTTAACTTTAAGAGTAAAGAGATAAACTGTCTGTATTTCTTAATTGCAAATGGCACCAAATTGTATTCAAAATTGAGCCACACTTATGGAGCTCCACAGTTCTTTTCCTGGTGTTTTGGTTGACATCTCTTGATTTTCCCATGTCACAGAAACAGGCTCTGTGTTTTGCCTTATATGCATCCACAGGTGTGCCACCAATTTACTCACATGGACTCTACGAACCTATCAGAAGCTTCTTCAGCTCAGAATGGAATCGTCTGGAGTTTCTTATTAATTAACAATAAACTTAGTGTACATGTACTCCTAAATTTGATGAAAGTGATAAAAAACAGAAAGCTCTGTCTCTCTTTATTCTGACATTTAACTAATTCAAAATATATTTCAATATTTATCTAAAACAAAAGTTTACTCTAAATTGATGTTGAACAGTAAAAATGTTTTATGTTTTCTCCCTAAAGTGTAAATATCTGGTTACAAATGTGAATATCCTGCTGTGTACTGAAATCCCTCTTGTTTTGCATAGAAATATACTGAACAACATACAAAGCATAATATATAAAATAACATTTACCTGAGTTTTTTCTTTGAAAGAACCCTCGAATGTCCATTCTTATGTTTCAGTACATAACTGAAACCGATTTAGTCGGGGAGGGTAAGAACTGAAAATATGAAATAAACACACGTAAGCTAAGACTCTATAAAAAAATAGCATTTGTTCGGCTTTTCATTTCGCCATTTGTTGATTCACTTGAAGAGCAAGTAACGTAATATTGGTCAAGTGATCAGTTTGATATCAATCTTTCGTGATGCACCGTCATATTTACATTATTTGTACGGTACGAATGATTTGCTTTGGTACCTGGTCGAACTTAAGCTCTCCTTAGTATGGCTGGCTCCGTTTCTCCAACAGCGCACTCACGGGCAGCAGCTGCCCCGCCCCCTCGCTCAGTCGCTTAGTGCCTGAGCTTGGATCATACCAATATCAGGGGGGATTCACGCACAGTCGTAAATTCCCACAGTGTGCACTATGTGCTTCGAATATTGTGTGTACTTTTTGTTTTATACAGTTGTCAGCCAGGCATCTAACTATGAAAAAATTACACTCCAAAATACCCCGGGCTTCTGACAAAACAACCCGGGCTTAAGCCCAGTAAGCCACCCCCACGCTCCGCCCCTGGAGCTTCCACCGACGCTGGATTTTTGCGTTTGACTACACGTCAGTCTTTAAGCAAGTCAAGTGTGAGTGTATGCCTGCTGGGATAAGTTGTAATGGCTGCCTCTATTGTTTTCCCCTCAGGAGGAGTGTGGGACGAGAAGGAGCAGTGAGCACGGGGAGTGCAGGGACACTGGGGCAGAGAGCACTACACGGGGACTTTTGGAAGAAGACACTACACGGGAGTCTGGGAAACTGGGGATTTATTGTTGTTTACTTCACCACCTTGTAAATAAACACTGTTGCACTGAAGAGTCCAGCGTTTGGGTCCTATTTCCCCATCTCCCCACGGTCTGCCAGCCAGACGGTGACAATATATTATCATGCTTTTTCCAACTACATGAATGTACTATTGCTGTGTGATTTATTACTATTACTGAAGGTTACTCGCCATACCAACTAGATTTTTTAATCTTAATATAAATGAGTAACAGTAGGTAGACATTAGTTTCAGTTTCAGTTTCAGTCTTATTTGTCACTTGCAAGTTAGCACAGGGTCAACATTGCAATGAAATGTATTTGACGAGCAGCAGACAGTCACTCAGCAGTATAGTAAGTAAAAGGGGGTTTGACGATGCTGTCTGTGTTGAGCGCTCAGTGGATCTGCGCTCGACAGTGCAGCCTAGGCGGAGTAGTCGAACGCAGAATCACTGAGCGCAGGCCAAGCTAGCGAGACAGAAATTAAGCTCTCCTTGCAACATGGCAAATTGAACCTCCCCCACCCTCATTCAGATCCGGCGTTTGGAACTATTTTGGTTTTCATGTGACGTATGACCTTGAAGGTAAGCGCGTCATGGACTAAAGTAAAACATTATGTTGGATGTGCCAGGCAATGCTCAATTACATGGGTGGGAGCTAGTGTGTTAGCGCAGTTAGCTCGTTAACGTGTTGGCCATCCAGCCCCACGCACGGGACGATCCGCAGTAGCTCGTTAACGGAGATTTGCCGTGTTGTGGCGTTAACGTCATTTCAGATTAACACTGACAGCACTAGTGGGAACACAACGAATATGACTGCACATTTACTCATACATTTACTCCGCCATTATATTCAAATTCACAATTATGCACTCCTTTCATTACTTTTACAGTATTACAACTGCGTATTTACTTATTCTTAACATAGCTCACACACACATTCTCCATATGTGTTACCAACTGTTACAAACTAGACTAAAGGGAATTAACAATGTTATAAACATGACCAATTTTCTTGTAAGACTTGGTTCAAAATGAATTCCAACAGAACAAATCTATAAATCTCAAATAGCTTGAAAGAATGGTGTAATCAGCACCATCTTGACATGTGCACTGAATTCACGGAAACACTTTATGGCAGAAACAAGATCCTAAAACAATACAGAATAGAATAGAATAGAATTCAACTTTATTGTCATTGCACATGCACAGGTACAGGGCAACAAAATGCAGTTTGCATCCATCCAGAAGTGCGTTAGTGATATAGATATATTACAATATATATTAGCAATAATATAGATATGTGAGTATATTACAGAAATGGGTCTATTATGGTGTGTTATAATGTACACGGTATGAAGTATGTTGTGAATATTCTATAACTATAGGTATGTACAGGCTGTAGTGAGTACAAGCTATGTACAGGCTATGAACAGGATATAAATATGAAAAACTATACAGAATATGAAATAAATAACTTTACAGAATCTGAGATATACAGTTATACAGAAATGGGAACTATGCAAGTTGTAAACAGTTGTAGGATTAAAAATTATCGAATGTACAGAATGATTATTTACGCAGAGCTATACAGTAGTGCAGTTAAGATAAGTGAGGGTGTAGATAGTTTCTACAGAGGCTATATAAAGTGCTAGTGGTTGTGAGTGGTGGTTCAGTCCATGTTATTATTGTGTGTTTGAGGGTACAGTTGTCCATTGTGGGTGTGTGTATGTTCAGTCCACGTGTTAACGTGGGTCAGATGTCAGAAGGCAGAGTTCAGGAGTCTGACAGCTGTGGGGAAGAAGCTGTTCCGGTACCTGGTGGTCTTAGTCCGGAGGCTCCTGTAGCGCCTCCCAGAGGGCAGGAGGGTGAAGAGTCCATGTGATGGGTGACTAGGGTCTCTGATGATTTTCCCAGCCCTTTTCAGACACCGCTTCCTGTAGATGTCTTTTATGGCAGGAAGTGGTGCTCCGGCGATGCGCTGGGGAGTTTTCACGACCCTCTGCAATGCCTTCCAGTCCGAGGCAGAGCAGTTCCCGTACCAGACTGTTATACAGTTGGTCAGGATGCTCTCGATGGTGCAACGATAGAAGTTCACCAGGATGTCTGAGGACAGGTGGTTCTTCCTCAGAGTCCTCAAGAAGAAGAGGCGCTGGTGAGCCTTCTTGACCAGCTTGGAGCAGTTGGTCGTCCACATGAGATCCTCGGAGATGTGGACTCCCAGGAACTTGAAGCTGCTCACACGCTCCACAGCTGTCCCCTTAATGTGGATGGGTGGATGTGGGTCAGCATTCCTCCTGTAGTCCACGATGAGCTCCTTGGTCTTCTCGGTGTTAAGCAGCAAGTTGTTTCTGTCGCACCACTCAGCCAGACGATCCACCTCCTCCCTGTAGGCGGCCTCATCGTTGTCACTGATGAGGCCAATCACCGTGGTGTCATCTGCAAACTTAATGATGGTGTTGGAACCATCAGCAGGTCTGCAGTTGTGGGTGAAGAGGGAGTAGAGGAAAGGGCTCATCACACAGCCTTGTGGTACACCGGTGTTCATCGTGATTGTAGGCAGGAGAATAAACCAGCTGTTCTCCACAGAACCAGCAAAGGTGCACTCTCAGTGGCAAGGGAACAATAAGAGAACAGCACCACCAAGGCTGGAGATGGAGCAATACTGGAAGAGCATATGGGAGAAGGACGCAACCCATAATGGCAATGCTCAGTGGCTAGTGGATCTGAGGGCAGACCATAGCGACCTCCCTGAACAGGGTCCAGTAACCATCACAGTGGCAGATATCCAAGAAAGGGTCTCCAGTATGAAGAGTTGGACAGCACCAGGGCCCGACATGGTTCACGCCTACTGGTTGAAGAAGCTGACTGCACTCCACGAGCATCTGGCAGCACAAATGAACCAGCTGCTAGTTAACGAGAGACACCCGGAATGGCTAACCGAAGGTCGAACGGTCCTGATCCCCAAGGACCCCAAGAAGCGACCGGTCCCATCCAACTACCGACCAATAACCTGCCTCAGTACTACATGGAAGCTCCTGTCAGGCATCATATCGGCTAAGATGAACAGGCACATGGGTCAATACATGAGTGGGGAACAGAAAGGGATGGGCAAGAATACCAGAGGTGCAAAACACCAGCTACTGGTAGACAGAACAATCAGCCGAGACTGCAAGACCAGACTGACCAACCTGTGCACTGCCTGGATTGATTACAAGAAGGCCTATGACTCAATGCCCCACAGCTGGATACTGGAATGCTTAGAATTGTACAAGATCAACAGGACCGTAAGAGCCTTCATCAGGAACTCAATGGGGATGTGGCATACAACACTAGAGGCCAACTCCAAGCCCATAGCACAAGTCACCATCAAGTGCGGGATCTACCAAGGAGATGCTCTGTCCCCACTGCTGTTCTGCATAGGCCTGAACCCCCTCAGTGAGATCATTAACAAGACTGGCTACGGATACCAACTACGGAATGGAGCAGTTGTCAGCCACCTCCTGTACATGGATGACATCAAGCTGTATGCCAAGAGTGAACGAGACATCGATTCACTGATCCACACTACCAGCCTATACAGCAATGACATTGGAATGTCGTTCGGACTGGAGAAGTGTAGTCAGATGGTAACAAAGAGAGGGAAGGTAGTCAGAACTGAGGGGATTGAACTACCAGAAGGCAACATTGCAGACATAGAGGACAGTTACAAGTACCTGGGGATCCCGCAGGCAAATGGGAACCATGAAGAGGCCGCTAGAAAGGCTGCAACCACCAAGTACCTGCAGAGGGTCAGGCAAGTCCTGAGGAGTCAGCTGAATGGTAAGAACAAGATCCGGGCCATCAACACCTACGCCCTGCCCGTGATCAGGTACCCTGCTGGGGTAATAGGCTGGCCAAAGGAGGAGATAGAAGCCACTGACATAAAGACAAGAAAGCTCCTTACCATGCATGGAGGGTTTCACCCCAAGTCCAGCACCCTGAGGCTGTACGCTATGCGGAAGGAAGGGGCTGGGGACTGGTGAGTGTCAGCACCACAGTCCAGGATGAGACAACGAACATCCAAGAATACATTGGGAAGATGGCCCCAACTGACCGAGTGCTCAGTGAATACCTCAGGCAGCAGAAACCCAAGAAAGAGGAGGGAGACGAGGAACCATCATGGAAGGACAGGCCCCTGCACGGTATGTACCACCGGCAGATAGAGGAGGTGGCTGATATCCAGAAATCCTACCAGTGGCTGGACAAAGCTGGACTGAAAGACAGCACAGAGGCACTAATCATGGCAGCACAAGAACAAGCTCTGAGTACAAGATCCATAGAGGCTGGGGTCTATCACACCAGGCAAGACCCCAGGTGCAGGCTGTGTAAAGATGGCCCAGAGACAATCCAGCACATAACAGCAGGGTGCAAGATGCTAGCAGGCAAGGCATACATGGAACGCCATAACCAAGTGGCCGGCATAGTGTACAGGAACATCTGTGCCGAGTATAACCTGGAAGTCCCGAGGTCAAAATGGGAGATGCCCCCAAGGGTGGTGGAGAATGACCGAGCTAAGATCCTGTGGGACTTCCAGATACAGACGGACAAAATGGTGGTGGCTAACCAACCGGACATAGTGGTGGTAGACAAACAGAAGAAGACGGCCGTAGTGATCGATGTAGCGGTTCCGAATGACAGCAATATCAGGAAGAAGGAACACGAGAAGCTGGAGAAATACCAAGGGCTCAGAGAAGAGCTCGAGAGGATGTGGAGGGTGAAGGTAATGGTGGTCCCCGTGGTAATCGGAGCACTAGGTGCGGTGACTCCCAAGCTAGGCGAGTGGCTCCAGCAGATCCCGGGAATAACATTGGAGATCTCTGTCCAGAAGAGCGCAGTCCTGGGAACAGCTAAGATACTGCGCAGGACCCTCAAGCTCCCAGGCCTCTGGTAGAGGACCCGAGCTTGAAGGATAAACCGCCCGCAGGGGCATGCTGGGTGTTTTTATATATATGTAGCTGCCAGTGTGTGAATTTGAGAGTGAATAAATAGTGGAATTGTAAAGCGCTTTGAGGGTTCTCGAAAAGCGCTATATAAATGCAATCCATTATTATTATACATGTATAGCCTGTTATATAAATGGGATATTGCACATGAGATCAAATGGCAGGAGTGAGCAGCAGTACAAACCGAACAATACAAAATTTTGAGTGGCAGTTAGTACAGTATTGCACGGAGTAAGGTTTTTATTTGTTTAAATATTAATAAGAGTGAAGTGACCAGCGCAGTGTACAGTGTACCTGTGAAGCTGCAGGGTAGCTTCTGAGTGCATCCTGTGGAGTGCGTTGTGTGTGTTTAATTGTTGTGGTTGAGGTGTCGTATGGCTTGATGGTAGAAACAGTTTTAAAGTCTTGTAGTCCGAGCAGACAGACTCCTGTAACGTCTGCCAGATGGAAACAAGGAGAAGAGCTGATGCGCTGGGTGGCTGTGGTCCTTTATGATGCTGTGTGCTTTACGGAGGCATCGCTGGAGATAAATGTCCTGAATGGCAGGAAGCCTCGTGCCAGAGATGTGCTCTGCTGCCTTCACCACCCTCTGTAGTGATTTACGGCTGCTGGCAGGGCAACTTCCCTACCAAAATGTAATGCAGCTCGTCAGCAAGCTCTCGATTGCACACCTGTAGAAATTTGAGGTGATGTTAGCGTTCATGCCAAACGTCCTCAGCCTCCTCAGGAAGTAGAGTCGCTGGCGAGCTTTCCTGATAGCAGTGTCTGTGTGATGGGTCCAGGAGAGATCCTCGGTGATATTGACGCCAAGGAATTTGAAGCTGCTGACCCTTTCGACCTTGACACCGTTGATGTGGATGGGCTGGTGTTCCCTGACTGGTCGTTTCCGGTAGTCCACTATCATCTCTCTAGTTTTGCTGATTTTGAGAGACAGGTTATTTTCCAGGCACCACTCATACAGCGCCATCACCTGCTCTCTATAGGCCGTCTCATCATTGTCTGTGATGAGGCCTATGATGGTTGTGTCATCCGCAAACTTGATGATGATGTTGGACTTGTGTTTAGCAACACAGTCGTGTGTGAACAGAGAATAAAGGAGGGGGCTACGCACACAACCCTGTGGCGTACCTGTGTTTAGGATGAGTGGTGAGGAGGTGTGCTTACCAACTCTCACCACCTGGGGCCTGTTTGTGAGGAAGTTTAGAATCCATCTCCAGATCGGTGTTCCCAGCCCAAGGTCGACGAGCTACGAGGCAAGTTTTGAGGGGATGATGGTGTTAAATGCCGAGCTGCAGTCGATGAAGAGCATCCTTGCATATGTATTCCCTTTTTCCAGGTGAGTGAGGGTGGTGTGCGTTGCCAGGGCGATGGCATCCTCTGTGGCTCTGTTTGTCCGATAGGCAAACTGAAGAGGGTCCAGTGTGTCAGGGAGGAGCAGATGTGACCTTTGACCAGCCGCTCCAGGCACTTCATGATGACGGATGTCAGTGCAACAGGGTGGTAGTCATTCAGACAAGAGACCATTGATTTTTGGGGAACAGGAATGATGGTGGATGCTTTGAGGGACGTGGGGACCACTGACTGCCTCAGGGAGAGGTTGAAGATGTTGGTGAACACCTCTGCCAGCTGGTCGGCACACGCTCTGAGAAGCCGGCCTGGGATGCCGTCTGGTCCTGGAGCTTTGTGAGGATTGACCTTTTTGAAAGACCATCTCACAGCTTCTGTTTTCAGAGTTAAAGTTACAGCCTCACTGTCCTCCTGAGGGTAGAGGATCTGCTCTCTGTTGTCTGCATCAAAACGAGCATAGAAGTTGTTGAGCTCATCTGCGAGAGATGCTGCTTTATATGCATCAGCATCCCCGGAGTTAAAGGCAGAGGTCCGCACTTTTAGCTTGGCACGAATGTCTTTATTTACCCAAGGTTTCTGATTTGGATATATGTGGACGGTGGTTTTAGTGATGGTATCATCCATGCACTTTCCAATATATCCAATAACAGAGTCTGTGAGTTCATTGATGTTGCCATCAGCTGCATCCACAAATACCTGCCAGTCAGTTGTGTCAAAGCAGTCCTGCAGGACCTGAAGACCTGAGAACTGAACGGAACTCCCTCGGCAGGTAAAAAGGCCTGACTTTAATGGTCAGCAGCTTGAGGCTCTGAGAACAGTAAGTTTTTAAGATACACACATCTCTAGCCCACAAAGAGTTAACCATAAAGCACACCCCTCCTCCCCCTTTCTTGCCTGAGTCCTTCGTTCGGTCTCCCCGATAAACAGAAAATCCATCCGGCGTGATGGCGCAGCCTTCTGTGAAGGCCAGAACACAGCAGTTTCTGATGTCTTTTTAATGTTTAATCCGTGCACACAGCTCGTCAAGTTTGTTCTCCAGAGACTTAAGATTCGCCAGCAGGATGTTGGGCAGAGGTGGCTTGTTGTTTATCGGCTCAAAAGTCCAGCATGTTTGCCCCTCTTTGCTTTCCCTCTGCGTTGCACAAGTACACAAAGGATCCCAGGCAGCAGAGCGTCCCCGGTGTCAAAACCTGCTGTAAAGTCCAAACTGGCTGACGAATGTAGCTCCAAAAGGGTTTGGCTGTCATACCGAGTATATGACAGAGCTGTGCACACAGAAATAGCAAGCAGTACAAAATAAATAATAATAATAAAAAATAATTTAAAAAAATAAAACAAAATAAGGAAATTTTTGCTGTGATGACTTGGAGCTCTCGTCGGTGCGGCTAACTTACGGCGCAACTGGAAGTTGTACCGTTGTTATGTACAAAATATGAGTAACTGTGATACATCTATATAATAACCTTAACTGTTATATTTTCCTATTGCCTTGGCTCCCCCACTGCTCAGTGTTGGGAATAAATAATTTTTCAGTGCTTCAATAATGCTATGCTTTTTTATTAATATGTGTTATAAAGTTATATAGTGTAGTAATAAGTGGACACAGCCCTGAAAGATAAAGGCATGAGACCATGTCTCCTTGGGGAGTAGAAAGCTGCAGACTCTCTTTTACACTTGCCTGGGAATATGCAGATGAGAGGGGACCATCTCTAGTGGAAAGTTACTGAGACACTGTTGTTTAGACTAGAATGAGAGAGCTTCTGTAATAAAACTGTTAGGGCACACGACCATTTGGAGATCTGTGGCAGAGTGTCATCTCGATTCTAGAAGTAATAAAATGTTAAATGGTCTACTGAGCAGTGTGTTGTCTTCCATCAGATGCCTCTGAGGAATCAAAAGAACTCAGTGAAGTGTTGATATTTACATCAGTCTGTTTTTTGAAGGGTTTTCCTTCTCAGAATAACACCTACTGTCCACATATATCTGTCAAAATCAATAAAAACTTTATATTAGCTAGTCTAAGGAGCTTGGAAAGAAAAGCATCTGGACTTCTTTAAGTTGCTTGAAGATGTTTCACCTCTCATCCGAGAAGCTTCTTCAGTTCTAGACACCTGTCTTCAAGCAACTTAAAGAAGTCCAGACACTTTTCTTTCCAAGCTCTTTAGACTACGATGACCTGGATAAAAGTTTTAGTATTGCCCCCGCCATTCGGGGGAGTTCTGCTATTGAATGCTCTTGTTTCTTCCGTGTGTTTTGTTGTATATCTTTATATTCTAATTTTTATATCTTATATCTTTTATACTGATGATTACTAAAAAAAAAAAGTAATACAAAAACTAATTTTTAGCATTTTTTAGGTAGTTTGAATCTTCTGAATCAGTAGATCTCCATGTGCTGGTCTGAATCTTTATGTGAGCTCAGTCTATTTTAGACAGTCAGCAATCCCAGTACTGAACTTTAGAACTGGGTACAGTAGTTACTCAGCGTGAGTAAATTACTCCTATCAGGTCTCTGAGCCTGCTTGATCTGTTCCCAGGACATGGCTCGATCAGAATCACAGCAGCAGATTCCTAGACCTGGATTGGTGTTTGGGTTTGTGCATGTGAATGGAAACCTTAGACACTGCTACACTGTTGAGTAAAATATTTGGATCGATTGGATTTAGCTTGTTAAGTTTGCATTATCAGAGTTCAACCAAAAAGAAAGAAAACAGTCTGAGATGTTTTCAAGTATTTTTCTAATTATGTTTTAATAAAGATTTTAATCGATCATTACCATCGCTAAATGTTTAATACACACCTGCATCTGCTTCATGTTTATTTTATTTTCTATTTTTAAATGTAGATCAAAAATAGAAATGACATTTGTGTAAAATATATTCTGTATGTTGGTTTGTTGCATTTGAATAATGCAGACAGTATTTGGTGGGTTTACAACAGCAGAGGGAGACAGAGTTTAAACACAAACACCTCTTTCTGTGTCCAGGACTGCAGCAGAAACAGCTTTAAACTAGCTAACAGGAACACATTTCAAACATGTTGTTCAGTTTCCCATTTACTGTATATGCTGTGCCACGGGTCATCCTGTCATCTAAGACCAGGGTCCAAGGTTCCACAATAAACTCTGATGTATTTTACACAATCAGATCATCAAATGAAAAGATCAAATAAAAAGCTTTTACTGTGACTTAGCTGCTTCAGCTTCAATGTTTATGGGTTATTGTAGATAAAGATTTTTATGGTGCGATTCAAAGCTCAGGAAGTGCAGAAACAGCTCAGCAGTTAGTGACAGAGGAACTCTGAAATTCATCTTGACTTAAATATTGACACCACATGTATACTGAAGCTCAACAAACTCAGCAGATCCAGAAATATCTACCCAGAGTCCAGCATGTAGGGGCTGAGTGAAGGTGGTCTGGACTCTGTGAATGAGAGTCATGATTTCAGAGACACTGTAGAAGCACAGAATACCATCACTGTGATCGAGGTACACCCCAACTCTGGAGCACTGAGGAACTGAGAGGAAAGTAACAATGTTGTTGTGCCGGAACTTATAACTATTGCAGTCACACTCTAATGACCAGGATTTGTCATTGTATCCAAATTCACTATCACTTCCTGTTCTGCTAATACACTTGTATGCGACAGCTATTGAAACAAATCTTTTCCATTTCACCTCCCAGTAACAACAACCAGTCAGAATCTCTCTGCTCAGAACCTGAGCACACTCTCTAAATCTCTCTGAATTATCTGAATATGACAGTATGGTATACCCAAATGTTACTCTCCTGTGCCCCTCAGATAATAACAGCTCTCTGTGTGCTGTGTTTGGGTCCATGGTGATTCTCTTTGAATACTGGAGGAACTCAGCTCTGGTTGTGGGCTCTACTGGTGACAGAAAAGATTGTGGTGGTGGCAAACATGGTTGCTGTTTCACTAAGGTTCTGGACTCTGTTGGAGGCTGGAGGGATGGTGGTGGTGGTGGTGGCACCAAGTGCATTTGTTGCTTGACTAAAGTCTTGTGTTGTTCTGGTCTCAGCAAAGTCTCCCCTTCAGTCAGTAAGACCTCAGACCAGTCCTGACTCAGGATGCGCTGCAGTTTATTTACAAGATCTGACACAGCTGCCATCAGCTCTTGGAAGTAGCTCTGAGGATGGATGTTGATGCTGGCTGAATGTGTGGATTCACTGAGTCCTGAAAGTAAGGCATAGCTGAGGAGAAACTGGCCATGATCCTCTGTTCGTGAGAGCTGCTCCAGTTCAGCATCTCTCCTTCGGAGGTCAGTTACCTCCTGCTGGAGCTTTTTCTGAAGCTCTTTGGCCCGGCTCAGTTCAGTTTGTTGCTGGAATCTGATCTGCTGCTGCACGTCAGAGCTTCTTTTCTCCACTAATCGGTGCAATTGGTTGAACATGATCTGGGTGTCCCTCATGGCCTTATCAGCAGAGCTATCGATGGCCTCCATCTGCTGCTGAAGGAGCTTCATGTGTTTTTCTCTGTCCTGGATTCTTTGCTGGATTTTTTGCCATCTCGGCCCGAGCTCTTTCTGCCTCTTGGCCCTCTCTGCTATTGCTGATACTGTGTCATGGCCACTATGTTCCTCCACAGCACAGATGGAGCAGATGCACTGCTGATCGCTGCAACAGAAGATCTCTTTCACTTTACTGTGAACAGAGCACAAGTTCTCCTGGAGCTTTGCCAAGGCTTCCACCAGCCTGTGTCTCTGAAAATTTGATGATTCATAGTGAGGCTGAAGGTGAAACTCACAGTAAGAGGCCATGCACTGCAGACAGGATTTGGAGGCTTTAAGCTTTCTTTCTGTGCACACGTCACAGGCCACATCTCCAGGTTCAGCATAATGCTGAGGATGAGGAGCAGCTTGGAGTACATCTTTCTTCAGCTCCTCCACTAACTCTGCTAACATGGTGTTCTTCCCCCTACAAGACTGGGCCTTGAACAAGAGCAGGTGAGACACACATGTTAGTCAAATGGTCGTTTGCCAAAAGTATCACCGTATCATAGGTACTCATGTATCTCGTACCTAGTGTTTCTTTTTAGGTTTGTTATTTTTCAAATTCTATATTTATTAAGTTCTGCAGGCTTGTTTGCACAACAAGGCTAAATAATTATATAAACTTTTCTCAATCTAAATATTGTACTTTGGTAAAATTAAAAAATAAATGTAGTGCAAGTCTATGATGATTTTTAGTGCTGCTATCATCTAGTTCTGATTCTGGTTCTGTCTTGGTTAAGTCCTCAGTAGTCCTGATTTTGAACTGTTGTAGTCCTGTTTTAATTCCGGATCAGTTCTGGGTCTGGTTGAATTGGGGTTTAGTCCTCGTGTGTTGATACAGCCCTGATTTTGTTCTGCCTTGCTGCTTAATTAAAAAACTAGTTTAAGATGTCCTGCACATGTGATATATATTTTTCCCTATATGAAGTCATTCTTTTTTGAACAAAACTCAAAACAGAGCCAATTAATCTTTCAGTCATTTCTAACCCCCCCCAAGGGGAAAAAAAAAAATCCCACATGCATACTACCCTTTTGGGCTAAGCCCCGGGTGTTTCAAATGTCTGGCTCTGCCTCTGAGAAGCTCCATCGCTCATCTAAATAGCTCCCCCGATGAGCCCAGATGAGGAGCAGGTGTGTGGCCAGGACTTCGGGTGTGGCCAGCCCTCAAGTTAGGCCACGCCCCCAGGGCTGAAGATGCCTGTAACTTGGCCACAGCAGAAAGGCAATACACACACACATACCTGCCTACATACAGATGTGCACAGGGGCAGTGCAGACAACACACCAAATAATAATAATAATAATAATAATAATAATAATAATAATAATAATAATAACAACCATAGTCCCCACTGCCCAAGGACCCAGAGTCCCCAGAGCTGCGTCCGTGACATATATTAAGTAATCCAAAGTATTAAGAAAACCTTACTCTCATTGAGTAACGTAACAGAATACATTACAAAATACATTTTGGGCCATGTAATCTGTAATCTGTAGTGGAATACATTTTAAAAGTAACCTTCCCAACACTGGGGACAAGTCAACAATAAGTATAGTCAAAGCATTCAATAGTGGAAAAATAAAAACACTTAACATTAAAATAGCAAAACCTAAATTCAATCAGCTCAAGCTGTTGTTGGTATCTACTTTCACACCGTGGACCCTACACAAGAGCGTAGATTTGGCATGGACGGAAGGGACATGTCCCCACCAATATACAGCGATTATTGAATTGTCCCCACAAATATTTGATCTCTTCGAGTAAAGAAAAACAAAACCGATAGAAAGAAAAAACTGATCTGTCAACGTCTCATTCACCCAGCGGTGCAGAAAGGGTTAAATTACTTCTCTACTGGAATCCTCATGTGACAAATATGGCCAATGTGATTGGCTGTGCCTTTCAGGGAGCTCTGTTTAATTTTAGCAGCGGCAATCCTGCGCTGCGAGGAGGAGAGGAGGACGACAGCAAAAAAGGAAGAACCTGGATATAAGAAAGTATTTTTCAAAGAAACCTGTAAGTCACCTAAAGTCAAGTTCACTCATGAAATGTGTCCGTCATAATAATGTTACAGGCTATGCTAGGCCATACATACCAACCCTCCCGATTTTTCCGGGAGAATCCCGAATTTCAGTGCCCCTCCCGATAATCTCCCGAAGCCACCATTCTCCCGAATTTCTCCCGTTTTTCCACCTGGACAACAAAATTGAAAAACCATATTCCAGATTGGCCCAGCCAATTCCAGTTTCCAACAATGGCTACTACTACTGCAGCTACTTAGTTTTAGTATTACTCTTATTACGCTTTCTGGGTCGCAAAATAAATGTTTAACATATTTTCAGGCGAGAATGTAGCTGAGTAAACTTCAAATATCTGAGCCGACGAGAACAGCAAACTCCAGGCACATCGTTTTAGGCTTTGGCCCACATCAGTCTAAAATTGTATGTAACTATGAATAACGTGTTGCCATGTCCACCAGGAGAGACTGGACATTATAGATGTAAAACAAATATGTCAGCAGTTTATCTCAGTTAACGAGAGGAGCAGGCATGTGTTTGGCTCCTTCACATAGTGGACATTGGTTGTAGTGTGGGGCACCAGTAGTCCATGTCTGTTGCTGTAACAGTAGTTCATGTTTAGAATAAGAAATCCCAGCTCATTGATCTGATCGGGGCAATAGTGCCTAAAATGTTGCATAATTTTGCTGAGAGATCTTTTACTTTGTGGTAATCTTAGATGAGTAGTTTTATGGACAAAACCCACCGGGTCATTCAGTGTTCCCTTAGTGCTAATGTATCAGAGATGTTGGTGTACTATAACTGAAGTAATGCTCTTAAGTCCTAAAGTCATATTCTTTTATTGTAATGACTTATTTGAAGCTATTTTTTATTTTTGTATGATACCTGATATATATGGAATATTGCTGAAGTAAACTAAAGTCTAAAATACTTAGTCATTTGTTTAATAGCAATATAACATTATATAATTCACATATAAAACTATGAATTGTAATTTTAAATGGTTTAAAAGCATGTAGAATAGCATATGTAAGCAAGTATGTTTCTCCTTTTTTTTAAATTTTTTATCAAGAAGCAAAGACAAAAAGAAAAAAAAAAAAAACAGGGCAGGGTTCGGTGGCTGAATCATCCGTCCCCACCAATGCCAAAACCAAATCTACGCCCTTGACCCTACACTTCTGCCAGACACAGAACCAATGAAATACTCCCTCCCTTTGGGTGAGAAACAAACAGCTGACAGCACAGGCTGTCTTTTCTGTGGGTCACTTCATATAATTTGTCAGGGATATTTTTAAGAGCTTAGACCAGAATTGACTACACAAACACAGCATGTGTTAAAAGCACAAAGAAATAAAGTCTAGTCTCTATACACAGTGGGCTTTAGTGATTAAACGCTCTTAAACACTCTGGCCAAACTGAGTCAAACGATCATGTAAAGACTAAAAGTAGCTTAGTTTACCACATGTTTTTAAAATAAATAAATAATATTTCAGTTTGTTATTTTTCATTCAGTAACTAAACTGCAAGTATCATCTGTTTTTTGTCCAGTTTGATGTGCTTTAGATCTGCGGTCCCCAACCTTTTTTGCGGCATGGACTGGTTTAAGTCCGACAATATTTTTACGGACCGGTCTTTAAGGTGTTCCAGATAAATACAACAAAATAAAACCAGTACCAGTTCCAAAAAGTACACACACACACACACACGTGTATATATATATATATATATATATATATATATATATATATATATAAGATCCGGGCCATCAACACGTACGCCCTGCCCGTGATCAGGTACCCTGCTGGGGTAATAGGCTGGCCAAAGGAGGAGATAGAAGCCACTGACATAAAGACAAGAAAGCTCCTTACCATGCATGGAGGGTTTCACCCCAAGTCCAGCACCCTGAGGCTGTACGCTAAGCGGAAGGAAGGGGGCCGGGGACTGGTGAGTGTCAGCACCACAGTCCAGGATGAGACAACGAACATCCAAGAATACATTGGGAAGATGGCCCCAACTGACCGAGTGCTCAGTGAATACCTCAGGCAGCAGAAACCCAAGAAAGAGGAGGGAGACGAGGAACCATCATGGAAGGACAGGCCCCTGCACGGTATGTACCACCGGCAGATAGAGGAGGTGGCTGATATCCAGAAATCCTACCAGTGGCTGGACAAAGCTGGACTGAAAGACAGCACAGAGGCACTAATCATGGCAGCACAAGAACAAGCTCTGAGTACAAGATCCATAGAGGCTGGGGTCTATCACACCAGGCAAGACCCCAGGTGCAGGCTGTGTAAAGATGCCCCAGAGACAATCCAGCACATAACAGCAGGGTGCAAGATGCTAGCAGGCAAGGCATACATGGAACGCCATAACCAAGTGGCCGGCATAGTGTACAGGAACATCTGTGCCGAGTATAACCTGGAAGTCCCGAGGTCAAAATGGGAGATGCCCCAAGGGTGGTGGAGAATGACCGAGCTAAGATCCTGTGGGACTTCCAGATACCGACGGACAAAATGGTGGTGGCTAACCAACCGGACATAGTGGTGGTAGACAAACAGAAGAAGACGGCCGTAGTGATCGATGTAGCGGTTCCGAATGACAGCAATATCAGGAAGAAGGAACACGAGAAGCTGGAGAAATACCAAGGGCTCAGAGAAGAGCTCGAGAGGATGTGGAGGGTGAAGGTAACGGTGGTCCCCGTGGTAATCGGAGCACTAGGTGCGGTGACTCCCAAGCTAGGCGAGTGGCTCCAGCAGATCCCGGGAACAACATCGGAGATCTCTGTCCAGAAGAGCGCAGTCCTGGGAACAGCTAAGATACTGCGCAGGACCCTCAAGCTCCCAGGCCTCTGGTAGAGGACCCGAGCTTGAAGGATAAACCGCCCGCAGGGGTGTGCTGGGTGTTTTTATATATATATATATATATATTAGGGGTGCAACGATATTCGTATCGATATTGAACCGTTCGATACAGTGCTTTCGGTTCGGTACGCATATGTATCGAACAATACAAAATTTGTAATTTATTTTATCAGCTTTCCTTCTGACGATGCTGTCTGTGTTGAGCGCTCAGTGAATCTGCGTTCGACTACTCCGCCTAGGCTGCACTGTCGAGCGCAGATCCACTGAGCGCTCAACACAGACAGCATAGTCAGAAGGAAGAGCGCAGGGCAAGCTAGCGAGACAGAAGTTAATCTCCCCTTGCAACATGGCAAATTGAACCTCTCCCACCCTCATTCAGATCTGGCGTTTGGAATTATTTTGGTTTTCATGTGACGTATGACCCTGAAGGTAAGCGCGTCATGGACTAAAGTAAAACAGTATGTTGGATGTGCCACGCAATGCTTAATTACATGGGTGGGAACTAGTGTGTTAGCGCAGTTAGTTCGTTAACGTGTTGGCCGTCTAGCCCCATGCACGGGGCGATCAGGGGTAGCTCGTTAACGGAGATTTGCCGTGTTGTGGTGTTAAGGTCATTTCAACGAGATTAATCTGAAAGCACTAGTGGGAACACAACGAATATGACTGCACATTTACATCATCCTAGTGCAAAGACAAGTGGAAGCAGACAAAAACGACAAGCATGCATGCTACAAACTGTACCCGAGTCATTTAGACAGCCGTTAGCACAGGATTCCCCTTATGGGGACCTGATATGTTTAATATGCTGCTGAGAATATAGCCCAGAAGAAGTGGATAGTATAGCTTTTATTTTGGAAAAAGACATTTCTCTGTAATAAACTCTCTTTTCCAAAGATGAGTGATTCCTCAATCAGATACAGGGCTCGCAATATCGCTTGCCCGACGTCCTGGGGCTAGCGATTTTTCCAGTTGGGCTACCAAAATCTATCTGCCCTGCCCGTCGGGCTATTGTAGGAAGGAAAAATATATGTCAATGCTTTTGCATTTTTTCGGAAATGTAGCTGGGTAATTATGTCATTGGCATCGATGAGCCACTGTCAATATGTGACATATTGAAATCGCGTTTGAATTTGCGCTTGTTTTTTGCTTTCACTTTGCAATCGTGCGAACTGTGTATAGAGAGCGACAGCACTGATTAGTGAGTGACGATTATTTGCGCACCAATTCCTCTGACATCGTCTTATTAATCGTTAGCTTACTATGCAAACATGACAAGTGAAATCTCCCGCAGCTTAAACATGTGAGAGGTTGATCGCGCAGAGAATCGCTGAGCGTTATGTGAGTGCGTGTATAAAAGCAGCAGGATATATATTTTAGTTCTGCTGAGCCAAATAAGACAGGTCAGGGTGAAGAAGTGACAGCCAAAGAAAAGCTTACCACAAAATGGAAAAGTTATGACAAATCAGACTATAAGGCAAAAAGAAAGTGCAGCTTTATGGTTTCATGGACAAAATCATTTCTGTGGCTGCAATATGATGAGCTATATAACCAGGGCTGCACATAAGTGGTCCGCAGGTGCGCATTCGCTGTCAAAATAAAAAACATGCACAAGGGTTAGGGTTAAATTTAAAAACTGTACTTTTGAGTTAAAATATATATTCATAATTTTAATAAATGACAAATTAAAAAGGCATGAACATTTTTTTGTATCGAAAAAATATCGAACAGTGACACCAAAGTATCGAACCGAACCGTGAATTTTGTGTATCGTTGCACCCCTAATATATATATATATATATATATATATATATATATATATATATATATATATATATATATATATATATATAACACATGGGAAAAGACACAGGGAAGCTGAGGTAATGATAAAAACAATAAGTATTAACAATAAAAATGAGTAAAAACTCTGAAAACATAAACCGGTCCATGGCCCAGGGTTTGGGGACCACTGCCTTAGATGATTTGAATGCGCCTGCAGACAGCGACCATCAGGGGGAGACAAACACTGAGGGACAAACACTTCATCTATTTGCTTTGTGTCAGTGTGAATCCTGTCGAGAACACAGTTCCTCCTCATCAAATCATAACTCTGTTCCATCCACCTCTGGCCCTCTGGCAGCTAGAAGCACAGGCTCCAGAGAATGGGTGCATGGATGTTTCCATTAGTCTGTATGTTAACTCCTTTCTACACGTTTAAATACTCACTTGGTTTCCCAGGAAAGAGGACGTGGTGTGAACAGCTCAGTTATGTACCCACAGGTTTCCAGTTACTGATTCAGTGTTACAATGATGCAGCCAGTAAACTGTAAAGTCAGCCACATCGTCACCCGTTTGACCATCTGCACTGTCCTCTGAACCATCTCCACGTCTCCACCTGTATGTGTAGACCTCCTCTTGTTGACCTGTAGGATGGCTTCTTGGGCATTCTCTGCTGTCGTGGAACATGGGGTTAATATCGTGATCACAGATAATCATATTTACTGCAGATCTTCAAATAAATCATTTTTTTCCATTTAACAATGAAGGCCTAACAAAAGAATTTTAGTTTGAAAATAACACAGGAAGTGTCGGGTTGATATAAATAGTTCAATACAGTAACACTAACACTAATCAGACAAAGATCAAAGGTCAGGGATAGTGACATCACATTTTACAAATGTAGCTGTTCCAGCTATATCTGATCTAATACCATGAACTAAACATGAATATAATAGCGAGTATGGCACGCTGGTGACTGAATGTAACACAGCTCAAGTTAAACATGGTCATTTTGTTTCCTCACTGAGCAAGAACTTATACAATGTGTCACTGAGCTACGTGCATTCACAGTAAAAACAGAGTGGCCCATCAGGACCTTCCATAACCAGTCTGCTGGGGAACGGGCTTAATGGATAGCAGAGGAGGATGAAGATGTGTGTTTCAGCTCCTGAGGGATTTCAGGGATTTTAACTCAGGAGAACCAGCTGATGTCCGTGGCCCTTTAGCTCCATCACTCTGCTCCTTTCATCTCCAACCAAATTAGGAGGGTAGGGGGTGGGGGGGTTCTTTCAACAGGAAAATTCATCTGAAGAACCTTTATTTATTTATTTGGCTGTTGTTAATTTTTTTAAATTTTATTTTATTTACAAACATTTTAATGCTCAGGTTTGTGTTCAGTGACAGAAGAAAAGAATGTCTAAAAAATATGTTTAAAGCTTGACAATAATAATAATGGATTGCATTTATATAGCGCTTTTTGAGACCCTCAAAGCGCTTTACAATTCCACTATTCATTCACACACTGGTGGAGGCAGCTACAGTTGTAGCCACAGCTGCCCTGGGGCAGACTGACAGAAGCGAGGCTGCCATATCACGCCATCACCAGTCGGGTGAAGCGTCTTGCCCAAGGACACAACGACCAGACAGAGCTGGGGATCAAACCAGCAACCTTTCTGTTGAGCTTCCCAACCCCCTGAACCACAGTCGCCCCCAGTAAGCATAAACACTAAAGAATCAAAAATAAGAAAAGAATTAAAAACCTGATGTAAAACATTATCTACAGGACAGAGAACAACAAGAGCAAACATCAATCCATCAATCCAAACAACACTCCAGTTAGAGAACACAGAATTAAAATCGGCTGGGCCACAACTATGCAGACGATATCAAATAATAACGATATCAAAATAAGCATGGGGTCAGAAATCTGTGGACAGTGATGTCACATTTAACAAGGTCGCCAAATGTCTCCATACATGGTCAAGCTACTGAAGGACGAACAACTAAATGTTTCTCCCACTGAAAATTTACAGAATCAACTTTGTAGAATTTCGTTAAATTTTTGAGGTTAAAACTGTAAAGAAACTGTTTTATTATTATGTTATTATATCTGGATATGAAAGAGAGTACAGTATGAACAAAACTGTCTGTATGAAAGACCAAGAACAAGCACAGCAAGGTGTCTGGACAAATGTTGTTTCTGCGTTGTTGCTCAGGTTTCTGGCCTTTTTGATCACATTAATGCTCAGCTTTTTGGCCTTGTTGCTTTACATTGCAACTCAGGTTTTGAGCTGCAAATTATCGTCAGAGTTTCTGGTCCTTGTGAACCAAAAGATCTGCAGTTCATCACTCCTCCTGGTTTTCCCTCCTCTGTACTTGAGCTCCTGTTGTTTTCTCTCAGCTCAGCTTTCATCTTCACTCTCAGCTCCTTCACTACTCTCCCTCTCCTCCTAATGCCCTCTTGTTTTGTCTCAGTGCTTACAGGCCACCTGCTTACCTCCACTTCACCTTTTCATCTCCTCCTCCTCCTTCTTCTCCTGGTTCTCCTTTTCTTTCATATTTGAGAGCAGACACATTTTCAGAGGTCTTAACACAATCTGAAGATTTGAGACTGAAACCTGATTTTAATAACTCACTTTTAATTTTTTTACGTTTCTTCTGCCTTTTCGGTGAGAATAAACACAAATGCATACGCCTTTAAAGTCCACATTTATTATAAATGTAAAATGTGTAAGATGTGCAATCACTTCCTCATACAGCTTGGTATTTATGATTATGTATTGTGATATTTTTTAAATATGTTTTAGTTGTAATGAAAATGAGACATAAATAATGGTATTATTCTCATATGTCTCTAGGCAGATATACACTGTAACCTATAGTATATCCTTTTCTTTCTGTACTTCGACAAAGTGTTGTGTTGAACATGCATGTAAGTACAGCTGTTAAGCACATAATTAAGATTCAAGAAGTTTATTGTCATGTACACTGCAAAACACAAACGGTTATGCAGAGCAATGAAATTATTACTTTGCAGGTTCCCTTCACACAACTAAAAGAAAGTAATACTAAGTAAAACAGTAAAACAGTGCTTTGTAGATCTTGTAGCTTATATGTGGGTGTAAAGAATTTAAAGTGCAAGTTTTTGAAACACTGTCACAGTGATTATATACAGAGTGCA
This sequence comes from Simochromis diagramma, assembly GCF_900408965.1. Classification (NCBI taxonomy): domain Eukaryota; kingdom Metazoa; phylum Chordata; class Actinopteri; order Cichliformes; family Cichlidae; genus Simochromis; species Simochromis diagramma. The sequence continues at coordinate 209,904 of NW_024387288.1, read as the reverse complement.
GTATTAAGGTGTATATGTAAAGATATGTCTAAAAATTGCAACAACAAAAAATACCCAGTGGAAATCTAAATTTTTGTGTTACACCACACTTACAAAACGCTGACCACCGTTGTAGCTGATTTGTTCATAAGCAGGACAAAAGGACTTTAAAGCCTAAATTAACTATATATTATAAAATAATGTGCAGGAATAAAGTTATACATAAAATCTAATTATTGCATTAATACAGTAAAGAAGTAAAACCCAGACAATTTAACAACATTTCGTAATAATCAATGAAATCAATAAATGTGAAAGAGAAACAGAAGAGCAAGTCCAATAAACCACAGTGTTAAACAGTGATTCTTGAGATAAGGGACAAAACATGCCCGCCAGATAAAACCCAATTTTGGGGTTAAAAATATGCATACAAGTATTAACCCAACTGACTAAAAGACAAACCAAGGTAATTTTTATACAACAAAAGTATGATTTTGCATTTTTATACATATATATTTATTTTAAATGGTACAATAGATCACCAGTACCTTAAAACTCCATTGTCCAGAAGCAGGTGTGATAATATTAAAATACAGAAAAAAAATTTAAAGTAATGTAAAATTAAACATCATGGCTCTCGTCACTAAGTATTTAAGTCAATACCTTATATAATATCAAAATATGCAATTGAAAATTTATTTTTACATATTTTTTAAGTGATTAAAATCGTGTCCAGAGTTTTTGTGAACACCATCAGATTTTTTTAAAAGTACAAAAAAATCAGGAATTATTGTGGGTAGCTTACACTCTGAGGACCCCTTTACCACTTTACCACAGATGTGTCGAATATTATCGAATTTGTCTTATCTTGAATCTCATTGTTTATGTATACTTTATTAATCCTGTAGGAAACTGCTTAGTCCTCTGCATTTAACCCATTCACTCAGTGATGCAGTGGGCAGCTACCAATCCAGGATAGCCTCTGTTCGTTGGATTTGAACGCCCAACCTTCCGATCATGTGGCATCTACTGCTATCTCTGCCCCGAGAGCTGGTCTTTAAGTGCTGATGTATGAATCCTGCTTCCAGGCCCAAACTACTCTGTGTTTATTAAGCCTGTTGTGTTGTTAAAATGTTTTAATGCTTTTTATTGTGTTCTATTTAATCTGAACAAGCCCCTAAAAACAGTCAGTGATCACTGTTGGCACAATAATCAGAAACCCTTGCATTACCTTGGAAAAAAGTTAGCGTTCATCCTTCAGCTTCACTGTGTTTATGTTATGCTAACATAGCTGTGTTGCTAGCGATCACGTAGCACATCATTATATACCAGCTAGCCCAACTTCAGTAACCTGACAAAAGTCACTGCTGTTTAGTTTTCTGTCTCCATTTATGTTGGAATGTAGGAGGAAACCAGCGAGCTAACTTCTAACTCAGCCACACTGATCCTTTTATTAAAGATGAAAGAATTTAGACAGTTTGTAACTCTCAGTGATGCCATTTTGTAATTACTATAATTTTTCTGAACCATATGCATTTATACAGATTAAGGATGAATATTCACAACACAATTGTATTAAGCAACAGAGATGCTATCCAGTCTTTAAGTCTGACGTCATTAGCTGTTTCCAGGTCCAAACTCCGCTGCAGATCCCAAAGTCAAAGGAACTCTGCGGTACATTTCAGGCTAGAATGCCAAAGGGGAAGCTGTCAGTAGAGGAACGAAAGAAAAGGAACAGGGAGTATCAAAAACAGGAGAATACAATTAACAGCCAGCCTGAGTTGAAGAAAGAGTTCCTTATAAAGGAAAGGGAAAGATGGAGAACTAGAATGAAAGAGGGAAAAATAAAGAACATCAGTGATCTGAAAGAAAGAGAAAAAAGGCAGAAGCGAAGGTTTTGGAAACAAGCACAGAGAGACTCGAGACATCGAAGGAAAAAAGGAGAGAAAGTACAGCGGGGTATAAACACACAACCACAGAGTAATTTAGACATTAATTCTGAGGAATCGAGGAGTAGTAGCTACTTGCTGGTGAACTATTAAGATGTAGAACTTGACATGTGCAAAAACAGAATTGTTATGAAGCATCTTGTGATATTACATAGTTGTTAAACTTTAACGGTCATTTTGAAAGTAATAATATCTTGTTTCACCACCGTCGGATTTGTGTCACCACCGTCAGCACCTTCTCAACTCCATAATATGGATTTTCTTGTTTATTTTTCTCTTTTGAAGAACCACATATTTTCCCCCCTCATGATCTTCCAATAAAAATCTGTAATTTTCTCAATAAATGTGTCATTTGCATGCTGCTAAATATGATTGTTTCTTTTAGAGATTAAATACGAGCTTCTGAAAATATGTATGACCGTAACGCTAATAATAAAAAGCCAAAACAATCTTACTTTTAAACATAGTATAATTAGTTTGAAAACATATGTGCATAAACAATAGAACAGTGCTCACAGTCAAAATAGCTGAAACAACTTAATTTAAAATATATATTTTTGCATTTGTTTGTCTCTGATGGTGTGGACAAAGACCTTGCACTTCTCCAGCAAAAACATACATTTTTAAAAATGTTACACCTGGGAGATTGTACCAAAACATGGTGAAACACCCAAAACTTTGTGTAACAATTATATGTAAATGTGTTTTTGAAAAATCAAAAAATACATTTTAGAAAATTAAAACCTGTTTGCTCCCTAATCTCAGGAATAACTGTAAAATAAAATAGAGTGATAAAACAAAGTTATTCATATGCAGATGAAGACATGAGGAAATGAAAAACGTATCAAAGGCTAGAAAATAAAAAAAGGTAACCTACAAAAACTCTAAAGTCTGAAGTCTGCAGAGAAATGAACCTCCAGTTGGTTCCAGATCAACAACGTCAGCATGAAGGTTCCTGCTGGGCTGACTTTGGTCAGGATGAGATGGTCCATCGTGAAGGTGAACGCAGACTTTATTCATGGCTGCATTTTCTACATCAACAGCTAATCACTTCCTGTTATTGGCAGTCAGTATTTGAATTGATCCGCGGAACAGACCCACATTAGAAAGAGCAGATAGTTCAGCATCTTCCGACCGCTGTGCACCATGGGAGTTTAACGACGTCCTCCTCAGTCACACTGCAGGAGAAAGTGACACCTTCGCACCTCCTGTGTTTACAGCCAACAGCGTGAGGACAGGTGAGCGTCCAGGTGCGTCTCAGGTTACCTTGGGGAACGTTCGTCCTGTTTGGATCAAACACTCTCTGCTTGTTGTCTGTTTCCATCGCCTCATTAACTCCAACTACACACCAGGTAGAAAGGACATAAGGATGGAGGACAGGTTGTGGTCGAGTGGTCCTTTTTTCTCAGGAAGGTTCCTACCTGAGTGAAGTGACCCTGAAGTATCTGCAGACATAATAAGATCCGGCCTTCACCTCTGCCTTTTTAATTCCTCTAGCAGAGGAATTAAAAAAGAAGTGTGCTTTCTGAAAGGAAACGAGATCTGAAACGAGACTGTTCATGGAAACAAACCTTCAAAAAGGGCCTAAATTCCTGCTTTGGGGGACTCTGATATTTTTGTTAAAAGCACAGCTGAAACACTGTTAACATGACTTCATTAACATGTATGAAACCAAATAAACCAACTGCTCTCATATTGTGGGGGATAGCTCTGTGTGGGTGAGTGAGCTCTTCTGAATGAGTGACAGAAATGGACTGTTTCTGAGATTTAAGATCTGGTAATAAAGTCTTATGTTGACTGCGCTGTAGTCTCTTCACACCTGACTGATGTCAGCAACATCCAGCCGCACATAATGAAACAGAGTGTGTGAAAGCAGCTGGACCTTCTCAGCACCACGCTTCTCTTTTCCTGTGACATCTTTACGTCATCGCGTTCAACATCAGGAAACTGAATTACAGACAGGAAGGATTTCTTTCACTATCCCTTCCTGGTATGTCTTTCATGTCTTTTCTGTGTTTTTAACTGCGTTCTCTGTCTTCGTCTGTAGGTCTTGCAGGTTTGGTTGTACCCATGTTGCCGTCTCGCCTCCATCTATCCTCTGTGTTGTTTACTAACAGCCAGCTGATCACACAGTCGATTATCTGATCAGGACGACTTCAAACGCTCCAACAACTTCACCTGGTCAGGTGACTGTGCTCAAACTACACTGACGCGGGAAACCTGTTAGAATAATATTTTCTAAGTATGAAAAATACCTATTTATGTTAGAAACAGAGCAGGTAATGTCTCCAACACGTGTCACATGAAACGCCCTTCCTGTTGGAATTCATTCAATTCTACATTTGGACTGTAAACGTGGGACAGTTTGTATCATACCACACAAACGGATCATATTTTCATGAGTGTTTCAGGAGAGACAAGGGAGAATAAAAATGAACAAACATTAATGAACCTAAACACGAAAATCAAACAGGTAATAACAATAAAAATACTGACTGATTGATTGATGGTTTATTTCGAGGATTTGTGTGCATATATACAAAACAGAGCACGGTGGTCAAAAAGGAGTGGGACATGTAGTCCCACCCCATTCACATGTTTAAAGCTCAGTCATGTGGTTGTGCTGCTCCTTCCTGACTATTTAAAACACTGTTTAAGAACAATAATGTAGCTTAATGCTGCTCTCATCCCTGTACTGCATGAAAACACAAGCTTATACACTGATTTAAATTTGTGGATATTTGGACGATGCTTGTGCTGAGCCCCTAACCCACTCAACAATAAAACCCCACACATAGATACACACAAACCTTTCCTAGTAGTCCTTACCACGTGCACTTTAAGATTTTCAGTCCCCTTCATACTGTAGCCCCCATCTCTGTGGTTGAAAAGATTTAGACTGGCAATAGATTACTTTGAGCTCTAAACAGTATCTGTGCTTTACTGTAATTAACCAGGTCATGAAGTTTTAATTTAACTGTAAAATTGAGAACTGCCCCTTTTGTAGTATGAAAAGTGAATTTAGTGTATTTTTATAATTATTTCAGTGCAAGATATGGAAGAATTAGAGAACAATAAAGAGCATAGAGTGAATTTTGTTCATGACTGAGATACCTTTGGACACTTTGTATTGTACATGTCTGATTTTATTGTCAAGTATCAGTCTTTTTAGTAAAGGAGAGTTTAATCTCCTTTACTATTTCAGTTTTGTTATTTGACCTCCCAGTGTTAATTCTGCGCTCCCTCGGTTCTGTGTCATCCCTGCCTGTGTATCCCCTCTAGTGTAGTCATGTTTCTGTGTAAAGCCCACGTCTCTGGGTCTGTGTCTTCGCATGTGTTTTGAGTTTCCTGTTTTATTGTGAAAGCCTGTGTCTTATGTGTTCAGTTTGCGTTTCCCCTGTCTCGTCTTGTCGATCACAATCAGCTTTGCCTCCCTCCTGTGTGTAGTTTCCTCGTTCCCTTCTGTGTATTTATAGTGTGTGTTCACTCATGTTCGTCGCTATAGTCCGTCTGTGTTTCTTCCCTGCGTTTTCTCCTAGAGTCGCCTGTTCAGGTTCGTTTTGTTAGTCATTCCCAGTTTAGGTCACCTGTAAGTTTTGTTTTTGCTCGCTGTGTTTCTGTTTGTGCCGCCGGTGTGTAAATAAAGCTCCCATCCAAGCCAGTGCCAATTCAATTCAATTCAATTTTATTTATATAGCGCCAAATCACAACAAAAGTCGCCTCAAGGCGCTTCATAGATACAGAGAAAAACCCAACAATCATATGACCCCCTATGAGCAAGCACTTTGGCGACAGTGGGAAGGAAAAACTCCCTTTTAACAGGAAGAAACCTCCGGCAGAACCAGGCTCAGGGAGGGGCGGCCATCTGCTGCGACCGGTTGGGGTGCCAGCATCTGGGTCCTCTCTCACACCCTCCACACGTCTGCAGCCGTGACAGTTCAACTGTTTTAGTAGAATTTTAGTTTTTTAATTTGATAACATTTCCATAAAGATTGCTTTTCTTTTCTCAGACAGCTTGTAGCCCTTTGATTAAATATGGACCATTTTTATATTTATTATTTGTATTAATCATTTGAACTAGGTCATTTTTATTGTGTAATAATTTAAATAGCTCTATAAATTTATTGTAGGCTCTATCCACGTCTGTCTCTCTCTAGACCTCGTCCTAGTCTGAAAGTATTAAATTGTCTCATAATGCTGTAATTGTTCCTTCTGCTTGTTTATAAACAGCTTGTATACATTTTGGCCTCATTAGTTTCATGCCTACACCTCCACTGAAACAATTAATATAATTTATTAGTATAGCACTACTGAACTGTGTCTAATGACATTTGTAAAGATGTTGTCTTTACATGTCTCAACTCTGTATATTTTTATATATTTTATTTATTGTTTACTCTATTTAATTTGTAAAATATGTGTACACACACACACACACACGTAGAAAAATATTTAGTATACACATCCAGAAATGCATATACTATTATATATTGTACATATATTTATTAGTTTCAGATGTAGCCATTCTTGTATTTTGCTTGTTTACATTATTGTATTTTGCACAACTCTGTTGCTTGTGAAGCTCGCACACAAGAATTTCACTCACATGTGCTGTACCAGTGTACCTGCACATGTGATGTGACAATAAAAGTGATTTGATTTGATTTGATTTTGATTTGTCTATTAAAGTTGCACAGTATGAAATTATTCTCATGGGTTTTTTGGAAATAAGATTAAACTAAAGATCATGTTTAAAAACCTTGGGTTGGTTTGTGTTCCCCGCAGAGGACTAGTTACCTCAGGACTAGTTTTTCTGTACATTTCCTCCATCTTTGAAAATGTTCATATCCAGGTGCTCCATAAATGCAACTTAGAATCATATTCTGTCTTTTGTCCATTATAATTTTAGTTGTTAAACATAGAGTGCCCCCCCCCCCAACCACCACCACAATGTTTTTTTCATTACTGTTCTGGATTTACATCTCATGTGTCTCATGTCATTAATCCAGGTTTCTGAGATGGCTATAATCCTAAACAGGGTCTTAAAAATCTTTAATATGATCAAAGTTGGCATAAAGACTTTTACTTTTTGACAGCATCTGATCTGTATTTGTAATTTCATTTAGCTGCTTTTCCTAGTAATAAATACAGCTGTTGTTGATATGATTGAAAAAGTCTCGATAGATATCACCCAGAAAATCTTGTGGTCGCTGACAATGGGTCCAAAAGATTTCCAGTTCTCGTAATGCATTTGTTTTCATGTCTTCACTATTAATGAGAGAGGATAATTAGAGCTGAATCCTGAAGTATGTCAGTGAACGCACATGAAATTATTCATATTGTGTTGTACTTTTACTTGGACCTGTCCAGTTCATGTTCATCTTCTTCTGGTATCCATTTATTTGATGTATATCTTACAGTTTTATGTTCATGCTGCTTGGATCCTGTTCTTGTTTGTTTTTCTTGTGATGTCAGCTTTTTTTTTGTAAGATGGGCGTTGATGAGTATGTTAGTCTCGTTCAGTTTTCTCCCTTGCTTTAGTACAGCATTTTCTGCTTTCTGTTCAAAAACCCTCAGGCTTTGTTTTTCTTCATGGGTTAGAGGGTGGCCTATTTAGCTCTATAATCCCTTCAGTGGAGTCTAACTCCGACTCTGTGGGCTCCCCCACTGAAGCCACTGCTCTGTCATATGTGTTGATGTCCAAACCAGTAATTATTACATCATTTATCCTGGAGTATTGTCCCATGTTGGCTACCCGAGTTTTCCACCAAGGATATTAGCTTGTCTTTTTCATCATTCAGTCTTTTCAGTTCTTCAACATTTTTTATCAGGTCCATTATTTTCCGTTGGTCCTTGGAGGTTGTCGAGATTTCCTGTAAAATCAAGTTAAGTTATCTCTTTATGTCTTCCAGTTCGTCTTCCATGAAAGTGTTTCCATTCTTTGGTCCCATTATGTCCCCAATGCCTAGCCTAGCTAGTTAGAGGTGGAGGTCTGGGCTTGGCCTAGTGGCTGAGCCTCTGATGGCTCAGCTTGGAGGCTAGGCTGCTGGTGGTTGGTACATAAATACATAAATAAACTTACAGATTATATGTTACACACTGGATAAGAAATACAAGAAGAACATGAAAGGTCTGGGGATGTTTAGCTCTAACAGAAAGCTCCAACAATGGTTTGGTGGACACTACAGAGTAGGGGTAGGTTTTGATTATCGATTTATCGATTAAAATCAATTCTAGTTTGGATAACGTAAAATCGATTCATTAAAATCCTGAATCAATTTTTAAATATAATTTTATTTTGCCCAAAATGCCAGAATCTCAAGTTAAACCTCACAAAATTTCAACAACCACCAAACAGCTAAAACAGTAAATGAGAGCAGGAACACGGATTCTGCACAAAGACGCAAACACAAAGCGCGGACCCGCCGACGCATCAGAATCAGTGAGATGTCGCTTTTCTCACCCGACGGCACGGACACGGTCGGGGCTGAAAGCCGACAGCTCGCTGATTCTGATGTTTCGGCGGGTCCTCGCTTTGTGTTTGCATCCTTTTTGCGCTGATTCAGAAGCTGCAGGTTTTTATCTCTCTCCAAACAATATTGACTGAACCAGCAGCAAAAGAAGATCCAAACTACGCTTCACATCTCGCTTCACATAGACATTGTCATGAATTCACTCTGACTTTTGCTGTTTTGCTTCCACCACGATAAAATCACACTTCATGCACAGCTCTCTCTCTCTCTGTACTTCAAGAACAGTTTCCCGTCTAAAAATCTGTTTTCTGCATTATTCGCTTACTTGTTATGCTTGTCGGCTACTGTTTTTTTTCCTTTTACTTACTTCCGAAAAGAGAGCCTCATTTCTGCTGTTCAATACTGAACAAATTTAAACTTTTTAAAATTATGCAAAATTCCAAAACGCGGTGTCTCTAATAAAACCTCTGTAACTTTGCTCTGCTTCACTTCAGCAGCATCAGGTAACGTTCATGTGTTGATTAATAACATTCTTTCGTTTTTGATCTACTGCAGAATATTTTTAAGGTCATCTGTTAAAATCCAGGCCAGGAAAGTCGCCTTCATGTTTTTCTGTGTTTTATCTTCAGTTACTTTGACACAAAGGCCTCTGCTGTGATGCTCACACCTTTGATAAAGTCTCGGAAAGGCGGGCAGGTAGGGCATTAACAGGGAAAGGGGGGCACAAAGACATACTTTTCTTTCTTATTCTCATTTAAAATGTCTAGCTTTTAACAAATAATTATCTGACTCTTACATCCAAAGTTTTAATCTGATGTAAAATGTATAGAAGTCCATTACTGTATATAGTAACTATTAACTCTAATATATACCTTAGTAAGCTATAGTACTTTACTTTGGGAAGGTACCATCTTTGCAGTCTGCAGTTCTATTGAAGAAAGAAGTTGAATCTATTTAATTATTGTAGAAAAATTGTTGATTTCTGTGCATTTTTTTTTTTTACACCTGCATTAAATTAAAGTTGATTACGTCAATTAAGCATCACGAGGCTGAGGGTGGGGGGTGGTTCTCTAATATTTTTGCTGGGAGTTGGCAACCCTATTAGTTAGGTTGTTTAATATTTCTGCTAAGTGACCTTTAAAATACCAGAATAGGAAGGATGGTGCAGGTTTCAGTTTATTAGCTCAGTATTGTCTTTAAGGTGAGATCATTTTTATCTTTTAAAAACGTTGAACAGGTGATTCATGCTTTTATTATATCCCAGCTGGACTATTGTAACTCCTTATATGCTGGAGTTAGCCAGACCTGCCTGGCAAGGCTGCAGTTGGTCCAGAATGCTGCAGCACGTCTTCTGACACGTACTAAAAGATGTGAACACATTTCCCCGGTGCTTGCCTCTCTTCATTGGCTCCCTGTCCGCTTCAGAATTAATTTTAAAATTTAATTGTTGACTTACAAAGCCCTGAATGGACAGGCTCCCGGGTATTTGTCTGACCTCTTGCAGACTTATACCCCTCTTAGATCAAGTGATCTTTTGCTTTTAGCTGTACCAAGGTCGAGGCTGGTTCATAGAGGCGATCGAGCATTTGCAGTCGTAGCGCCTAGGCTGTGTAATAATTTACCCCTACACATCAGACAGGCTCCTGCTGTCAATCTTTTTAAATCTCATCTTAAAACGCATTTTTATTTACTGGCTTTTAATACAGCATGAGAGTTATTTGTTAATTCATATTTGGTGTTTGCTATCAATACCTAATAAAATAACTTAGAGTGTGTTGTATTCTTGTACAGTTATTTTATTATGTATGTTGTATTCTTGTACAGCACTTTGGTCAACACCCCTATTGTAATTAAATGTGCTATATAAATAATTAAACTATTAAACTATTGCTGAACTATGAAATATTTTGGCTGCAGTGTAGTTTTTTGCATACAGGTATAACAGAATAGCTTTAGTGTTTTTGCTTTGTTTTTTTTGTCTTTTTAAACTTGAGTATGAACTTATACAAAATGCAGCAAGATTTTGAAAAAAACAGTTTTATTGATTAAAATACACTATATCGGATTCATATCGGTATTGGCAGATATCCAAATTTATGATATCGGTATCGGACATAAAAAAAGTGGTATCGTGCCATCTCTAGCACTGATACGTGATCAGAATTATAATATTTCTGACTAAGATAAAATTACCCCGATTCAAATCGAATCGGAATCGAATCGATTCTAGAAATCAGTGACGATACCCAGCCCTACTACAGAGGTATGAAAGCCTACAAAGCAAAGACTTCAAAATAAAAGCCAGAACTCGTACTGATTAAATCTTTCAAAATAAAACAGAACAGTCAGAGAGAGCACGTTCAGATGAGAATCAGGTGTCTCAGGACAGTCATGTGACCACAGGTGTGTGTGTGTGTGTGTGTGTGTGTGTGTGTGTGTGTGTGTGTGTGTGTGTGTGTGTGTGTGTGTGTAAGCTAGCAGCATACCACAGAGGAGCCAGGGTGTTAGCATAGCTGACATTCCTGCTGTGGATCAGTGACGAGGACAAAGCAACAACATCCATCATGTGACGGCAGGTAACACACCTGAGTGTGCTCACAGCTACTTAACACACCTGGATCCATCTGAATTAAGCATTAGAGAGATGCACTGATACGGGGGTCAGATCAGGAGCCTTCCCATTAACAGGTGACTGAGGCTGTGTCCCAATTCAGGGTCTGCACGCTTGAAGTACGCACACTACGCGTACTACGTACGGTGCGTACTATAAGTACGAGAAGTGCGGAAGTGAGAGGCTTGTGAAATGGGACGGTCTGGCCTTCGTTGCGCTGTTCAGGTTGCCTAGCAACCATGATACTAACCGCGAGAAACGTTACATACAGCATTGTTTGACAGAAATGAAGGAGAAAAAAATGTTTTGTTGGTCATTCATTTTTGTCATGACATCACTTTGATTTAATGAGTATCTGAGGCTGAGACCACAGGACTGTAAACATGATTGTTGGGCTACATTTTAGATTAGATCAGATTAGTTAGTAAATAACAATTAGTTAATGTTGTTCATGAGACTAAAAT
>NW_024387288.1:68428-195928 GCF_900408965.1 Simochromis diagramma | reverse complement strand
GTGTGTGTGTGTGTGTGTGTGTGTGTGTGTGTGTGCGTGTGTGCACATGTGTGTGTGTCTGTGTGCGTGCGTGTGTGTGCGTGTGTGTCTGTGTGTGTGTGTGTGTGTGTGTGTGTGCCCGCGTGTGTGTGTCTGTGTCTGTATGCGTGTGTGCGCGTGTGTGTGTGTGTGTGTGTGTGCGCGTGTGTGTGCGTGTGTGCGCGTGTGTGTGTGTCTGTGTGTGTGCGTGTGTGTGTGTGCGTGTGTGTGTGTGTGTGTGCGTGTGTGTGAGTCACTAACTTCAGAAATGTTTCGGTTCATAGCTGTGACGCCACATTATCTGATCGCTCCCTCAGGTCCTGACTCGTCCTGTCAGTCTTTTTCTTCTTCTTCTCTTCAAAGATAAACTTCAGCATAAACCGACTTCATTCTTCTTCATTCAACCACAAACACTTCCTGTTCTGCTGTCAGTGCTGAACTCGCACTGTCCTGAACCTGAACCTGAACCTGGTCCTGTACACACAGTTAGAAATCGTTGTGTAAATCATTGAATTGCTCTTCACTGTCCGTCCTCTGGCTGAACCTGGGCCGTCTGCCCACCTGGGTTACCTGTGTTTAGTCTGCACTCGGGTGTCAACAGACAGACACTGACTTTAATCTGACAGCTACAAAAGCAGCAAGACTGACAGCAATCCCAAACTGACTCTGTTCATCTGGACGTAGCATCCACACTGAAGAATTTATAACGATGAGTGACGAAGCGTTTCTCCCTACATGCAGGTGAACAGGACCCAACCTTTGGGATTTACTTACCTGGATGACTGACTTTGCAGCATAACTGAAAACTTTACTCTGCTGCTCCTGTTGCCTGTTTTTTCCTTTCTTCTGTTGCTATAGTTGTTTTATTGAGCTGCTGTGTTTGCCGCTCTCTGTTGTTGCTTTGGTCGGAATACTTTATTAATTATGTGGTGACACATTCGCACAACTTGGAGTTGTTTGTTGTCACTATCACTTCTAAAGTTGCTCCCACTGTTGCAGTTCTTTCCTCGAGCACCATTGCTCCTGCTGCTTGTTGCTAAAGTTGCTGTTGAACAGAATTCTTTGTTGCTGCTTTCTGTTGTTACAAATCTGTCTTTTTTTTGCACAAATGCTTTCTGATGATGTCGTGATTCTTATTCAGTAGGTAACTCTGCATTGCTCTGTGCTCTCACTATAGTTTATGTTGCTTCCATTGGCCTTGCACTTTTCTCTGTCTAGTTTATGTTGCATTGCAGCTCATTTTGTCCAACCTTCAGAAATAGTTGTTTGTTTTGAAGCCACTTCAAAGCTACCAGCATGTTGCCATGTTGCTGTGTTGCTGCTGGCGAGCAGCCTTCATGCCTACGTGATGTTTCTGTGAGTCTTGACAGCGAGAAGATGAAAAGATAAAGACAGACGGATGGAGGGAGAAGATAGAGGACAAGCACAGATTAAAAAGCAACAGGTACGACTGGTTTCAAATAAACAATCACAGGACATTTCCCAGCATCCAATGCTCGCACCTTAATGGACAGGTAAAACATGCTGATTGTCTGATTACAACTGTAGGAAGAGAAAATCACATTTGGATCAATCTTTGTTGAATCTGAGTTTTCAGTGGCGAATTCAAATATTTACAGATATGTTGCGTCCATCCATCGTCGACCTCTTATCGGGATCTCAGGGCAGTAGTCTGATCAGTGACTCACTCTTGTAGCCAACTCCTCCAGTTCTTCTGTGGGGACACGAGGTGTTCCCAAACCAGTCAAGTTACAGTCTCCCCAGCATGTCCTCTGTTTGCTTCAGAGTCTCCCACAGGAAACATCACGTCACCCAGGAGGCATCCCAAATGACCGCGCTCATCAGCCTTTCTCTGAGAGAGATCATTCAGTAATCATCCACTTTGTTCATATAAATCAAAAAATGTGAACCGTTAAACAAAGAAGCACCGGAGATGCAACCATGTTCACTATGGATAAAGAGAAAATTTCCTACATCACGTGACGCAACAAGAGACATGAAAGCCGCTCTCAGAAGGATCCTGCTGCAATCTTCTTATCTGCGTTTGACTCAGAATATCCTGATTCTTTTCCAGGAGCTTCAGTCATCATGAGGCCGAGCGATGCTATCACAGCGCAGGCAGATACACATCGGACCGGCACTGTCACGCCTTTTTTAAGAAGACAGTACATTTGTGAGTCGTCCTCCACCGATAAGACTTCTCACGGCACCAACAACAGCCAAGAAACCGTAGGCAACAGTTCCACCACAGGCACATGGCAACACTACAGGCAACACAGGAAACATGGCAACAGCCCACATGTGTGCTGTAAACTGTAAACGAGGAGCGCTGCATTCGTCTGCTTTGATAGTTTTTATCTTTCATCTTTGTTTTTTGCTTTTTTGCCTTTGAAGCTGATACGATTTTCACTTCTTTCTGCAGCAGACAACTGTTTATAGGGGCCACCTCCATCATCAGCCTCCGTCGTTCCACCATCATCAGCTACACCTCCATCTTCTTCTTTTCCAGCTCCATCACAGTAATCCTTGAAACTGTACGTTGGTTTGGATTCAGATGGATTTCTCTCCTCAGCTCTGCTTCTCCGTCTTTGACCTGTTTCTGGTTGTATCTGCCTCTGTGACAGAAAAGACTCTTATTTTCTGTCCTTTCTTGGGACTCTCAAGAACAAATCTTCACACTCGGTGATCGCTCCATCACCATCATCGACCGTTAAAATCAATAGGCTCATATTCTGTTTGTCATCTGCATACTGTTGTTACAGCTGAAGGCTGTGTTGGTGGCCCTCTCCCATTATTACCTACACAGAGTGTTTAATATAATGCTGATGCACATGCCAAACTAAAGAGATGGATGCCACAGCATCACTAAATCAGAACAGTAACTAACACAGACAGGAAAGCTGATGCAGAAGGCAGACGGTCCGATGATGGGAAAAGACTGGACGGCGAAATGAGGCATTTTAATGTTAAACCCACACAGCAGCAGGGGTGGATCCACAGTTAGGCAACAGAGGTGATGCAGACGTTATAGAATAGAATAGAACATGTAAAACAAAACAGTTGGCGAGCTCCACACAGAAGTAAAGAAAATATATATGTATTACATTATATAATAGCAAACAGAGGGGAATACACAGTCTAGAGCGATTGGAGAGAAAAGTGCTTGGAAGCAGTGCAAAGGGACTTGGTCTGCGTATAGAGTCCATGTGTGAGTGTACTGAGTGATGAGGGTTAGTCAGACCACGGCTCAGATTGGTGAGGGGGCATAGTACACCCCAGGGGAAGAGGTTGTGAGTCTGGAGGTGTGGGGCGGGGTGGTGGGGAGGGGGGTAAGGGGTCATCTGTGATGGCCCTGGTTTACCTGAGACAGGAACTTGTTCTTCATGTTAATAACTGACCTTCTGGTGTGGATGGACCATCTCTTGGCATACCTTCTTCATGTCATATGATGGTGTTTGTCTCTGCCCTCTGAAGACCCTCAAGTTTTTTTCAGGACAATCAAATCCTCAGGAAGCCAGAGAAGCGCCAGAGCGTCCAAATCACAGGATCGGTTTTAAATGACGAAGCAGCAAGACACACCCTCACCGAGTATCTGTTTCAACTTGAATGGACTTCAAATTATGCACCAGTTTTTAAATTGTGTTGATAGACCAAGTAAAACCAGAGTTTCCCTCAGTACTGTTGCAATGTTTGCTACAGGAAGGAAAGGTTGAAAAAACAAGACTTTTCAAAGAGAAGATGCTTCCGAGCAAAAAACATGACACACTCTTCCTATTGGCTGAAAAATGCAGCAGCAAACCAAAAAATTATATGGCAACACCTGGCCTTTGGTTGCTTAGTAAAAGAGGAAAGTTGTGTGTGTGACGCCAAATGCAAGCACAGTGATATTCATAGCGAGCTTTGAGATGTGAGAGATAAGCGGAGTGCAGCATAGTTGTTCTGTGTCACCATCATCACATCATTATAAGTGAATTAGCCCGACTTCACAGATGTCATTGCTATATGTTCATTTACATCCAGAGCTGGACGTTCCAGTGTAGAAATCCCAGTCAGAACACGGATGCATCGGGAAGCCTGCACATTAAACTTTATTGTGACTCCTGGGAGAACAGCTGCACTCATCGTGCTATTGGAGTTGAAAGAATGACACAGAATCAGAATCAGAAAGACTTTATTTATCCCCAAGGGGCAATTAACTTACAACAAAGCAGCATAATGTTGACAATAAGAACAGGCAATAAGAGTGAGATAACAAATACAAAGAATATACAGTATATACAGTTTTAAAATTACACAGTTTAAAATTAAAGTGAGTGACACGAGACCAGAGAAGCAGTTAATCCTACACCTGGTCCTGTTCAGCCAGACTTGTTGTTTCCTTGAATCTCTCAGAGGACGGTGTCGATTTAATGGGAACACAAAGTTAAAATGGACCAGGTGAACCACAGCGACCCTCTAATGTACTTTAAAGTCTGGACAGGTTTCCCTGGCTCTAAGACGGTCGTTGGACGTTATTGTACAATAAGGTTATTCTTCTCGTTAACACGTCTTTCCTCATCCTGCCTCTGTCTCGCTCCATCTGTCTGTCTCTCTGTCGGGAATCACAACCATGTAGCATCAAATTGAAAACATCCATTAGCGTGAAGCCACATCAGAGTGGAGGGATCGGTGGATGGAGGGGTTTGAGGGCACATGTGCCGTTGTTTGGAAAGGTATCTCATGTCAGCAGACGATGATTTATTTAGCAGAGAAGAAGTAGAAGAAGAAGAAGAAGAGGAGGGATGAAATTATTTGCGTGTGAAAGAGCGGCGATGGAAATCAGCGGAGAGGAAGAAGAAAAAGAAGAAGATAAGGAGATAAGGAGACAGGATGAGGTGATTGTTGGGGAAAGGATAGAATTACACAGTCTGGGATTATCTGCACTCAGCCTCACCTGGTTTACAGGTGAGAGACAGGTGAGGCACCAGGTGAGTCAGGAGACAGAAACCTCTTGTGCAGGAATTCAACTATGCGGTGTTCCTCAGCAGGGATACGTTCAGCACAGGTTACTGTAACTTATCAATAACAAGTATTGATTAGAACACCATTGAACTACCTGAAAGCGCCAAACCTCCTGATTTCAAAGGTTTTTTGGCACCATACAGGAGGAAAAATTTCATGTTTCCTGCCTGTCTCCATCAATCATCATCTGATTATTGAGCCATAAAGTCTGAAAAGATGTTGCTTTTCAGCATCCTGGTCCAACTGATGACAGTGACAGAGCAAACATGGCTGCTGGCGGGTGCAGATATTTGGTTTATTCAGGGTAAGGGGCAGAGAGGAAAAGTATCACCGAGTGTGTGTGTGTGCGTGCGTGTGTGTGTGTGTGTGTGTGTGTGTGTGTGTGTGTAACGTGAGCATTTGGATGAGTATTGTCAGACTCGTCACCTTCACATAAATTTATCACAGGTGAGGATGATGAAGATCATGGCCTAGTGTCTGCTTGAAGAAGATCCCGCCTGTGGAAACATTGTTTGCTCACCTGGTACTTAAGGTGCAGAAAATCCTCTTATATTTATATCTTATATCTTTACATTTTACCGTTCAAATCTCTTTGATATGAAAATCATCATCATCGTCGTCATCCTACTGGAGAATAGTTTTAACTCTAACCTCGCTGTGTACAGCATTATGATGTGAGCGTGTTTTCTTTTAGGCTGTTGGACAGAAGCAGAGTTTTGATATCTCAGTTTCAGATTTGTTATGGAGTAATCTGCAGGATTGTACTGTGAGTGTGTGTGCGAGGATCAGACTGGGTGGCTCCGCCGCCTGCCAGCCTCTGAACATAATCATCCACTGATGGATGTTAGCATACACTGAAGGCAGGTAACGAGTGAGCTGAGGAGTGAGCGATCGTAATGGATCGTAGTGAAAGAGAGGAAGACGAGGCGGTCGAAGAGCGTCTGCGAGGACATAAAGGTTCACCCTGAGGACAGCTCAGTGAGTCCTGTCCCGACATGCTCTTGTCAAAACAACATTTATTACTCAGAACGAAACCCGCAGATGTCCAAACAGCAGCACTTTGATCCTGTGCTGCAGGGTGTTCACTATGACGCTCGGAGCCCACAAGGGGTCCTTCTGACAGTGGTCTCAGTGATGACTTCACATCCATGTTGCTGAATGAAGCTGGACTCACTAAAGGCCGCCTTCACCTGTGCACTAGGCTTACCTGTGACTCGGAAACACCTGTGGCAGTTTTAGATGTTAATTCGTCATCCTGTTAAACTTTTCTCTAAATAAGCTCTGAGATCAGCAAACTCAAAGAAAGAAAGTCCCACTAACATTCAATATTAATATTCCTGAAAACATCTGCGTGCCTGAATTAGCGTGAACTGTACTGAGGACGAGCCAGGTGTGAGTCGCTGTGTGACAGACGCTGATAACTTCATGGTGTTGTCTCCTTTCCAAGGTCATTGTGACAAAACTGTGTAACCTTGAACCGACTCTGGTACAGGTAGACCCCTGGTTGCCTAGGTAACCCTTCAACGTATTAACTACACACTCATGTCAGTCAACAGTATCCTTGTCTGGGTTATTTTGTCTGTTGTTGATGAAGGTTACTCACATTTGGTCTGTTGTCCACTCACTGCTTTACACTTTCTCAGCATCCATTTGAAAACACAGTTTTATTTATACGGTTTTAATTCTGCACAACAGTCCTTCTGAAGGTTTCTGCTGCCCTGTAAAGTCCCTGCAACACCACAGCTGATTCACTCTGCCCCGAATCAGCTCATTGCTTTATTAAATTCACAATCTGTTTCATTTTATAGTTAGCACAGTCTCACACTAAAGCCATAGGAGCCATTTTTATCTGTTTTTGAGGTCATATTTTAAACTAAACCACATTTGTCCAAACCTAACGAGGACTTTAGAAAGGGTAAAAAACAAAGCAGCATCATTTCCCCATCAGACTCAAACTACAGTCACTGTGTGAGTGGCAAAGCTTGGACACGAGTGAGCAGAAATCATGAACAACTGTCTTCAGATTGTGAAATGAGGGACTGGTGCGTCTAACATTCACACACATTGATGGACCCGCTCTACCACCTGAGCTGCAGCCACACTGTCAAAGAACCAGCAAAGAATACATCAAATGTTGACACTGTGATGAGAAATATGATCTATTTCTTATACCAATAGATACTTTATTGATTCACAAGGGAAATCTAATAACTGATGATGTGTGCTTATAACTGATGATGTGTACTTATAACTGATGATGTGTACTTATAGTCGATATTGTGTGTTGCTGATTGAGAGCCTGCTTATTTAACCCCTTTCTGAACTTAAAGGGCCGTTCCACCAGTTTGTTTCATACTGTTAAAGACATGAGTGTGGGTTTGATTTCAGAAAGAATCGAGAAACAGCAGAGTGTGAAGATCAGCTGCTTTAATGTGTCACTTCAACAGGTTCAGATCTCCTCAGTCAAACGTTGTTTGTTCTTCCAGGTTCAGGAAAAGGCAGTGGCTTTAACAGATAGAATAAATACTCCAAGTGCATCCAGGTCATTATGATTTCTGATTGCAGAGTGTTTAAAAGTCTCTCACGTGAAAGTCTTTTCAGACGTTTTAGTTCTACTTTATTTATGGATATATATATATATGTTTGGATCCAGCTTTCAGTCACATCTCAGGGTCTTCCTCGGCACACAGAGACACTTATAGTTCAGTTTTGATCTTTGACGTCGCCCCTTTGTTGCAGCCCTCTGTTTTCAGATGCTCACAGAAATTTGTTCCAGTGAAACTAATAAAATGTTCTTAAAAATATGAAACATGATTAAATGAGTTTTGAAATAAAGGAAATCCAGTCCAACAAACAGTGCGACGTGTGCGCTGGTTATTCAGTAATGAATCGCAGTCTGCTGATGGAGCCAAATGTTCTCATTCTGACATGATGACTTCCTGTGCTCACTGCCAGTTTAATTCTGTGACTCTATATCTTACGTAGATGAGATGGGATCTATATAGGTTATACAATCTATGACTATCTCTGTGACATCAATGTGATGTCATATGATATTTAATGATAATTACAGATACAGAGTGTAAAAAACCCAGCAGTAAACCAAGTGTTCAGAGCAGTGAGCTTAGCTTTAGACTGTTAGGCTCTGTTATTTGAAACTTTGGCCAAAGTTGATATGAAGACTATCCATCAAAATACGAATTTGTGTTTTGTGGTGAAAACATAAAACCTTCTGCTCAAATATGCTGTACAGTTTGTTGTGCCTTGACTAGATTTTGGAGATTACCACGAATCAGCGTGTCAGCCTGTTTCAGGAAATATCAGAAAGTTGAAAGATAATAAATAATATACACAGTATTTTAATTATTTATGCTGTTTTTCTTTTGTGAGAAGCACCTAGAGGGTGAGCTCCAGAAACACCAGCCCAGTAACAGGATACTGGTTGCAAATATTCCCATTTGCCTGAGTTCCTCCCCTGAACGTCTCCAGAGGTGATTCTCTGACGTCCGACGTGAAAAAGATCATCGTTTGATAAGTGAATTTTTCCAGAAAGTCTCTCAGGGACCAAAACCTGGATTCAGACTGATCCTCTTGGTACCTGAATGGTCCAGTG
The DNA here is from genome assembly GCF_900408965.1 of Simochromis diagramma. Lineage (NCBI taxonomy): Eukaryota > Metazoa > Chordata > Actinopteri > Cichliformes > Cichlidae > Simochromis > Simochromis diagramma. Next base: position 187,296 of record NW_024387288.1, on the reverse strand, counting down.
ATACTAGCAGCCATAGGAAGTTTGCGGCAGTGGTAACAGTGATGGATGTATTGCTCCCTCAGTAGTCGTCATAGCGGTACGTGTTGGGGTACGAGTAGCGGTAATCGTAGCCGTCAGCCCGTTCGGTTTTGGTCTGAAGAGGCTCAGGCTGGAAAGATAGAGACTTGATGACTCCACCCGACTCCTCTGTCACCTTCACCTCGGTGGAGTATGAGGATGAGGAGGGGTCGTCTAGTAAGGAGGAGCAGCCAGGAAGGCCAGCAGGTTTGGAGGGAGTGCAGGGCTGGTAAGAGGGCAGGCCGACAGAGGGTTTGGGACACGACTGGTAAGGAGGGAGGGCAGCAGGAGGCTTCGGACACGGTTGATAGGAGACCTGAGGAGAAACACAGGAGGTGATAATGTGACAATGACATTATTTACAGGTGAAACAGATATTCAAGCTTCTATGTCAGCCAATTGTTTTCAGTTTACAGTGAAATACACAAGGTCAACCATGTGCAGGTCCAACTACAAAACACGTATCTCATACCTGACTCTTACGCATGTCTCCTGCAGGCTCTACAAGTTGAGACAAACCTCAGGTTTTGAGGGTTACTCACCTTGGTTGTCGTTGTGATGATGGTCTGCAGTGCTGCTGGTGAACCCGGGTTGTTGCTGGCATAACGGCAAGGGTACTCGGTGCTGTAGTAATGGTGGTTGTCACTGTAGGGGGCAGAGTTCTTCAGCAGTTCTTTCCATCCAGAAGGGGTCTTTGTCTGGGGGTCAAAGGAGGTGGAGGAGGAGGAGAGAGGAGCTGACGATGGAGACGAGGACGACGAGGAACCCAGGACCGGGGCCACTCTGCACAGAAACCAGAATCTGGTTTAAACCTGTGAAACTTTACATGTCATTTATGGTGCATTTTATTATTTTTACACTACCAGAAACTGTTTTGAGGAATATCTGAAGCTAACCTAGGGTCGCAAAGGTCAGAGGTCACAGGATATGAAGGTGAGGTCAGGTATCCTTGGAAGTCATATCCGGGCCTGCTCATATAAAGCCTGGGATTGGCTGGTTTCTGAAGTGTTGGTGTGCTCTCTCCCAGTGCATTGTGGGGGTTGTAGTAGGGTTCTGGGCTTTGGAATGCTGGGTAGTGCTGAGGGAAGTTTGGTTCAATGAAGGAAATCCTATCCGTTGGTTCAACGCAGGAGAGGAGCGCAGGGCCAAGAGCCTAAAGGGAAAATTACAGGGAAACAGTAAGTAAACAGCAGAGATGTGAACAAACAGTCGTTATTATTTGTGGCTTATTGGTAGCAACCTGTGTTTCAATGAGTCGTCTCTTTGGTGTGAATGGAGGTGAGTTGACTCGTCTCTTTACTGAACTCCTTCTGGCTTCAGTCTCTGATTTGGACTCTGGTCTGGGATGATCATGAACGCCTTTTGCCTGGAGGACAATAATAGTAACATCAAATTCACAAAAATGTCATTTAGATAAATAGATACATAAATAAAAACACTGAATTTGATTTGTACCCTAATTTTGACAGCTGTAGTTTAAACTTGTTTAAAACTGTACCGAATGAAATATGATGAAAATCATTGTTTCATGATAAACAGAACAAAATCAACACATCAAAACTTAAATCTTTTTAAAGATGCAGCAATACATTTCAATAAAGTTGCAGTAAAGGTTGTGCAATAAACACCTGATGGACCAGCAACTATAGATAATTCAACAGTTCAAACCGAACATTGTTAGCGTTAGCGTGATCCGAGCCTTAATCCAAAGATTGATTTTTATCCTTCTCAATCATCCAGGTAAGGAAATCCCAGAAAACATTAAACATTTCTCTCACTGAAAATGCAGATAAACACAATTAACGTTGTGATTCTATCATCAGTGTTTCATCATTTGACAAAAGATTTTGGAGAATCTGAAAAACCTTGTAGACACGAAAAGGCTGCAGTGTTCAGAGGGTTGACAAAGACCCGATGAAGCCCTTTGATAACTGTTTTATTCAAATGTGTTGCAGTTAGTTTTAAACCAAACACAAAATGAGCAAATATTTCTTATTAGATATCATTTAAATATTTATTCATGTTTAAATATTTTAAATACAATTTTTTTTCACTGACAGTGTTACAGCTAGAAAACCAGTTGTGCTGATAATCAAACTGGGGCGATCGTGGCTCAAGAGTTGGCAGTTTGTCTTGCAATTGGAAGGTTGCCGGTTCGAGCCCCGGCTTGGACAGTCTTGGTCGTTGTGTCCCTGGGCAAGACACTTCACCTACTGGTGATGGTCAGAGGGGCCGATGGTGCGATATGGCAGCCTCGCTTCTGTCAGTCTGCCCCAGGACAGCTGTGGCTACAACTGTAGCTGCCTCCACCAGTGTGTGAATGTGAGAGTGAATGAATAGTGGAATTGTAAGCGCTTTGGGTGCCTAGAAAAGCGTTATATAAATGCAATCCATTATTATTATTATTATTATTATTAATCAACCTGGAAGAAGATGGCCTTTCCATCGACTCTCCAGAAGTTGGTGACAGGGTAACCACTGTGACCACGGCATGGGAGTAGCTCCAGAGCAGCATTACAATTGGGACAAAGCTTCTCTGAAACACACAAGAAAAATAAACTGGTCAGGTGAACGTGAACACAGGTGAGGAAGTCCTGAGAAGGCTTTGGTCCAGGCTCTTCTTACTCTGCTGCTTCTGCCGGGCTTTGTCACAGATGGCAGGTCGAAGCTGAAGTCTGGATCCGTCAGGCAGTGTGCAGCCTCGAGAACAAACCACCACACCTAAACACGATTTCTTCAAGATCTGACAGTTGTGGTTGTTGGTGTTTCTCATTGCCCAGCCAGACAGATGTCTCTGAGCATTCTTATCTTCAGCTGCAAAACAAAATCCACCAAACAGTGACTTTTAGACCACTGAGCAATTATATTTCCCTATTTAATCATTTCATGGTGTATATTTTAAAATGTATTCAACCAACTTCAACATCTCATTGGTTAGCCACAGCCAATCAAGACAGAAACAGCTTTAGTGAAGGTTACAAATGATCTTCTTATGGCCTCTGACAGTGGACTCATCTCTGTGCTTGTCCTGCTAGACCTCAGTGCAGCGTTCGATACTGTCGACCATAATATCCTATTAGAGCGATTAGAACATGCTGTAGGTATTACAGGTACTGCACTGCAGTGGTTTGTATCATATCTATCTAATAGACTCCAGTTTGTGCATGTAAATGGAGAGTCCTCTTCACACACTGAGGTTAATTATGGAGTTCCACTGGGTTCAGTGCTAGGACCAATTCTGTTTACATTATACATGCTTCCCTTAGGCAGCATCATTAGAAGACATAGCATACATTTACACTGCTATGCAGATGACACCCAGCTCTATCTGTCCATGAAGCCAGATAACACACACCAATGAGTTAAACTGCAGGAATGTCTTAAAGACATAAAGACCTGGATGGCCGCTAACTTTCTGCTTCTTAATTCAGATCAAACTGAGGTTATTGTACTCGACCCTGAAAAGCTTAGAAATATGGTATCTAACCAGATTCTTACTCTGGATGGCATTACCTTGGCCTCCAGTAACACTGTGAGGAACCTTGGAGTCATTTTTGACCAGGACATGTCCTTCAACGCACATATTAAACAAATATGTAAGACTGCTTTCTTCCATTTGCGCAACATCTCTAAAGTTAGAAATATCCTGTCTCAGAGTGACGTTGAAAAACTAGTTCATGCATTTATTACTTCCAGGCTGGACGACTGTAATTCATTATTATCAGGAAGTCCTAAAAACTCCCTGAAAAGCCTTCAGCTAATCCAAAATGCTGCAGCAAGAGTCCTGACAGGGACTAGAAAGAGAGAGCAGATTTCTCCTGTTTTGGCTTCCCTTCATTGACTCCCCGTTAAATCCTCACATTTTTAACATCCTGTTAAAAGGGAATTTTTCCTTCCCATTGTCGCCAAAGTGCATGCGGTGTCCAACTCCAGGCCTCGAGGGCAGGTTTCAGATCTCACCCTGGGTCAACACACCTGAATCACATGATTAGGCCTCTGGAGAACTTCGAGACATGTTGAGGAGGTCATCTAGCCATTTAAATCGGCTGTGTTGGATCAAGGACACATCTAAAACCTGCAGGACAGTTGGACACCCTGCTGTGGGTCTCTACTCTACAACATAAAACTCATGAATTTGGGACTATATTGGTAAAAAAATTAACTAAACTGAACTAAAATGCTTTTTATTTACTTGTTGCCATGGTAAGTCGTGACTTTCTTTCTCTGGTCAGACATGCACTTAACTCAGCTGACTGAACAAACTCCTATTATTATGTTTTGAGTAATTACCCAAACACTGCAGCATGTTTATGACATTTTAAAACAATTTCACAATAATAACTTGTACATATATATTTTGACATGTAATCATGCTCCCTGAAAGAAAATGACTGAGAAGATCAAATAAAGTTTAAAAATGATTAAAGCTGAGTGGGAATCAACCTACAGGCTCATAAATCTTCACGTCATGTCTTTTATGTTTGGACAGAATTTAAATAAACAAAAATTTTAAAAAATCTTAGCAACACGAAAAAGTTTCTCACCGCTGTAAATGTACCGAACGTAACCGTCTGTCCACTCCTGGAACGGGTCAAACTGCTTTGTGTCCTGCAGACAGACGAACACACACACGGGTAAGACTTTGAAGCTCTGACTCAATGCGCTTTATGTATTTATTGTTGCTGACATAATAATATAATATGATATAATAATGAAAATAAAGGCGAAATTATGAGTCAAAGGCCGCTACACAGGAATAGATTACTGCAGTGATCGATCAGCTGATGACGGTGTGACGCACCGATGCCCTCACACTGAAACAGACCTGGGCTGTATCCCAATTCAGGGTCTGCAGCCTTAAAGCACGCAGCCTCAACGGTCCTCAAGGGCCGCGTACTCAAAGACCGCTAAGGCCGGAAGTGCGAGGCTTGTGAAATGGGCGGTCTAGCCTCCATCGCGCTGCCCAGGTTGCCTAGCAACCATGATAGCTGGAAACGTGTGGTTGACAGAAATGAAGGAGAACATATTTTGTTCATTTGTTTGTTTGTTTCTACACGAGCTTTGTGTGATTTAATAAGTACCTGAGGCTGAGACCACAGGACTGTAAAACATGATTGTTGGGCTTCATATCTGTACTGAACAGTCATATAAGATTAGTTAGTAAATAACAATTAGTTAATGTTGTTCATGAGACTAAAGTCAGTGTAAATATAATATGGCCAATATTATAGTTATTATATTAATCATTATTAGTTATTACAGCAGTGAGTTTGAACTCTCAAATCAAATCACTTCTATTGTCACATCACATGTGCAGGTACACTGGTACAGCACATGTGAGTGAACTCTGTGTCAAACACTGAGCTTCAGTAAAGATTCAAGTTGAAGTCATTTATGTTTCCTATCACCTTAAATCTTCACTCAAAGACACTCAAGTATCTGTGACAGTGTATATACAGATGTATCATATATGAGAGACAAATATTGTTCGTTTAATATGTTGGCATTACTAAATTTGGCTCAATGCTTACAAATATGTGTAAAAAGCAAATGTACGAGCTGTGATAACTGTGTCTGATAGAATGAAGAGTAGACTGATATATGAAATATTCCTTTATTGGGTGAGAAAATCAGACCATGTCATAACTGCTGTAAGTCATACAGAATAGATATCAGAGCCTTAAACAGGCTGACTTCTGCTAAATGGGTCAAACTGGGCAGAAAGTCTACAAACACATAACATCCTTATAGAATATGATGTAACACATCCTGATCGGATACAGCCCTGAACGCTGTGTGAAATGTACGGTGGCCCCGAGAAAACACGCGTGCTTACTGATGTTGGTAAATCTTTGTCTGATTCTGTGAATAGATGTGTGAGCGTTATCAGTAAAGTGTGAAAAGTTTATCTTTAACAAAGAAAAACGCCAGACTCACAGTCAGGAAACAGAAAAAACACTGAAAACGACCTTAAATTCATACAAACATTCAGTTACATCATTTCACTCAAACAAGGAACCGCACATTTTAAACTCGTTTTATTTCCACGTTACACTGGAGACACGTCTCGGCTCATCGCCGTGGTGGGAACACGTCGGTGCCCACGCGGCTAATAGAGCAGACCTCGCATCACAGGACAGAAGCCAGCTCCAGTCTGACCAGCACCAACTTGCTGCTTATTATTGTCCTCACTGGGAGGGTTTCTTCAACAAAGTCTTCAGGGAGCAGCGACTTCACACCACGGCCCGTTCCACGGAGTTGCACTCGTGTTTAGTTTGAAACAGCGGCCAGTTTATATCTCCAGAATCCAGTCTTAGGACGTCCAGTCAGAGACGTCAGAGGATCATAGTGGGCCAAACCCAGGAGACCAGAGACGAGAGCCCGGTACATGAACCAGCCCACGGCACTTTAAGCGGAGGAGCCCAGATTAAAAACGGCTGGTTCAGTGCGATCGTGGAAAATCCTCCGCACATATTTTCACGCAGCTCTCCAAAAAGCGATTCTTTGAATCACTTTGAGTTGAATGTAGATGACGAGTCAACGGTTTATTTATTGAAATAATTACTGATTATTTATGTCTATTTATATCTATTAATGTCTCACACAAAGCACCGCAACAATTTCCTAATGTTGCAAATCTGCTCAACGTTTGGCAATAAAACTCTTGATTCTGATTCGTACAAACAAAAAAATCATTTGACCCGATTCGTGAAATGTAATCTCATTACTTAAAATTGTTTGGGCGTAAATATTTCTCGAGCAAGTTTTGAATTTCTTGTCAGGCAGTGAATTAACAAACAACCAAACCCCGTGTCCACGTGACCCGAAACCATTCGGCAAACATTCTGACCCATGTCCACGTCCAGGATCATGACATGGAGCGTGGACAGTCGGCTGGGAGTCAGGCTGTGAAGCCAGATAAAGTCTAGTCCAGGCCGTGGCCCTCAGCGGCCTCTGAACCACACTATTTATCCTGCATCAGCTCCATCATTTGAATTCAATCTGAAAAATCAGCTCTGAGTGTAAAAGCTGTGTCCCGGATCGATCACAGATATCGATCAGCGTGGGAGCTGTGTGCGATGGGAGATGTGTGTTTGGTTTCACTGGAAACAAAAATATACAAACCAGTTTTTTCTGTTTGAGCAACAACAGAGCGGAGAGCCGTGTCAGCACGGGTCACACGAACCTTCACGTAACCTTCAAACAACCTCCAGAAAACCAGAAAAACAGAGTCAAAGAGCCGAGTCAGCGCGGGTCACACGGCGGCTTCACGTAACCTTCAAACAACCTCCACAAAACCTCTGACTCTGCACCGGTCTGTGGGAATGTGGGAAACTTTCACGCGTGACACATTCTCCTGATTCAAACCACTGAACTGAAGTAATAATACAAATATTATTTATTATCAATAATAACTATTGATTATTATTACCAAATTAATGAAAACGTGTTTGTGAAGGCTCGTCTGTGTGGATCTGCCCATGTCATGAAAAAAATAAATGAAAATAAAAACGTGTCTGAAAAAACACCTGCAGGAGAAACATGATTTTATTCAACGGACATTTTTCACATTCATTACATTAAAAAGAACTGAAATCTAATCTGTTCTGCTTGTTCTTAAATGTGGGGTTTTTCAGTCCGCTCACACACACACACACACACACACACACACACACACACACTACAAATAAATTACAAATAATTTATTTTTTATTAAATCCTCTGAACAGTTTGTTTAAATAAAGTTTTGTAGAATAAGATACTGGAGAACGTGTTTAATGATGTGAAAGTGACCGATTATCGATAACTGATCAATAATCCAATCAAACTTTCAAAGACTCGACCTGTGAATGTAAATAAAAACAGATCGATGGTTCGATTATTGATCAAACACGTTCATGTGCTCCATACAAGGCAGAAAAATCCAGAAACTACAAACAAACATTTTCTCGATGCAGAACAGCTGATTTCAATATTGTGTCTTTATTTTGAAGCGCCTTGAGGCGACTTTTGTTGTGATTTGGCGCTATATAAATAAAATTGAATTGAATTGAATTTTGTAACCTTTTAAACTTCGACCTCTGCCGTCCTCTAATTCCTCATGCACGACTGAGTGTTTGTAATGTCAGTTACTGCATCATATATTCATTATAGATTTTTAGTTAATTATCGATAATTACGTGCATCAGGAATGGACGTGGTTTCGCGCTGGGATGTGTCAAAGCTTCCATGTAAATCACACACTGGACCGTTTTCTTTAGACCATCTCACAAAATCAAAATAAATAAAATAAGAAACATTTATTTAGTTGCTCACTTTGATTTCTGTAGACTTATAAATTCAAATAACGTTATAATATAATAAGCAGTGTGTACGCTCTTATTAATGAACGAATTCCTTTTTATTGTGACACATATATGTGTGTAAATATTCTGCATGAACGAGTTATTTTTCAGATATTTGTTTAGTTTTTAAAAGCTTATTTTTAAACGTGGATATTTGGGTTTGTTACTGTGTGTTCGCTCACACTCTCAGACCTGCTGCTCTTTCACATTTTTATTTTATTTCTTTCTTTCTTTTTCGTTTTATTTTCTCGAAAGCAAAAAATCTAACTAAATTCAAACACTTTTTTTTTTTATTTAATTTGAGCTCCAGATGTGACGACAATTCTCCAGAGGTGGCCTGTAATTCTAAAACAAACTCGGATTATTTCTATGCAAATTAAAAACATGTGACTTTAATTTTATTTTCGTGTTTTGCTTTTTCTGTTTGTTTCTTCTTGCCGCGTTTGTGCTCGGAGCGGATCAAACTGTGATCACTGATGAACAAACGTCTCCGGCCCTGACTCCCTGCTTCTCCAGACTCCGTTCATTGTCTGTCTAATTTAAGCTTCCTTCTTATTTCCTCTCAATCTTTTTTTATTGATTACATTTAAAATCAATAAAGGATGACTGGGATCACATGGTACCTGGGGCAGCTTGGGGTCATTGATGTCCCACGTTAACTTCATCCCGACGGAACACACGCAGTCCGCCTCCTCGCGCTCCTCGGCACGGGACATCCTCCTGCCCCTGGCGGGCCTGACTCTGTCCTCTTCGGCTCTCCGGTGGTTCTTTCGAAATCAAAGAATTAAAATCTGAGCCAAATTAAAAGTTTTCAAACCTCTTTTCAAACCGGAAGTCCGCAGGTGAAATAAAACATTCAAAATGATCCGCGCGACTCCGGACAGTGCGTGCAGCTCTGTAGAGGACTCAGGTAGAAGTGAGAGGACAGGTGAGAGAGTCACGAGCCTGCGGAGGGAAGAGGGAGCGGGAGGGGGTGTGTACAGGTGAGAGAGGAAGAAAAACTAAAAATACAAACGAGGCAAAAACAAGTGTGCAGCCTCGTGACGATCACCAATAATCAATCAATGCTCTGAACAACAGCCACATTAATAACAACAGCTGTTTATTATTCTTATTAATTCTTTTTCTTCTAAATAAATAAGCTGATTTTCAAAAAAATCTGCCCGTGTGTGTTGTGTAAACACGTCAGTGTTTCTCCCAAAACAAACAAATTCATTAGTCATCTATTAGAGGACACACCTGACGACCTGCTCACCTGCGCGCCCGCCTCCGCGTGTGTGTGTGTGAGAGAGAGACTTTTGGTGTTTCTCATTAAAACAGTTTTTTTTTTTAAAAATTAAAGTTGATTTTTAAGATTTTCATTAATTTTATTTACAATTTTTTGCGAGAATGTCAAAGTACACGAAAAAGAAGCCGATATTCCTTCGCGTGTCGGAACTACTTTCTCTGTGATGAGTTAATGACCTCCAGCTGTGCGCGCCCCCGTCACATCAGAAGCTGAGGGAGGACGAGGAGACGCGATGGTAAACTCACAGTTTGATATGATCACTGATCAATAAGTCAAGTATCGATTGGAAGTATATTTATGAACTTTGGTTATTTCCCTGCTCGATTTATGAAACTCCGAAAACTGCAGTGCGTCATAGATCAGGGTGATGACATCACATACTAGGAATCAATAACGCTTCTATATCGATACAAAATCGTTTTTAACTTTAAGGACGTGTTTAACAACAGCTTCTGCGGGTGTCTGTTATTTTGTCCACCCCTGTGCCACACAGTCCAGCCTGTACTGCCCCCTGCTGTCCGTCACCGGAAGTGATCCTTTTGCATTTAAACTGGGAGCAAACAAACGTCTGATTCTTAAATCGGAGTAAATGTCAGTGGAGTCTGGTGCAGGGAGCACACTTTATGTCTGATGGTTTTACACACCTGCGTCTCCCTGTCGCTCAGTTCGAGGTTCAGGTGGAGGACTGTATGCTCCATGGAGACACGTCCCATCTGGCTTCTTTGCTCTACTATGAAGGACTGACCAGCAGCACCCTCACCCGGCTGGACCAGCTGGTTACCAAGGTAAGGGGGTAGCTGTTTGTTCTCTATGCATGACTATCAGACAGGAGTTCTCCATGTTCACCACAAATGTTCACTAAAGCTTTAAAAGTTTATGCATTTAACAAAAACCTTCACCACCAGGGGGCAGTGTCTGCCCACACTGTGTTGGTTTGTTGACCTGTGCCATTAGAAACCACCTGATGCAGTGCCTGTCCTGAGGTCAGGGTGGTGCAACAGTTGGTGCTGTTACAGACGGAAGATTAAACGTCCTGTTTGGGCCAAGCTGACCACCACATTGCCATTGAGGTGCACCTGCCTCTCACCTGGTGACAGGTTAGATCAAAGTTAACATAAAGATGCTGTAGAGCTCAGGCATCATCTTATCCTCCTGTTACAGCTTTTAAAAAAACAATGAAGTTTAAATGATGAACGGAAAGGTAAATGATGTCATTTACCTTTAACAAGTCACATGACCTCAGGATGTTTTCTGTGATTGGCTGAAAATCATTGACCACAATGAAGTCAGACTGAGCATGCTCCTCAGTCTGTCTGCTAAATGAAATGGGCTTTTGTGTTGATGCCACTGAGAGTGCCTGGGTTTGGGACTAAAAATCTGCATGACAAGTAGTGATGGGCAGATGAAGATTCATGAAGCACTGAAGCTTTTCATCCAATTGGTTCACCCCAGCGCAAAGCTTCTTGAAGCTTCATTTGCTCTAGTAGGACATCTACTGGACGTAAAAATATTAGTTGGCATGAATTTGAAGAGTGTGGCCTTTTGCACACAGCCTGTAAATGTCAACAACAAAAGGAGTGTGTAAAACATGTATATTGTATTGATGGCAGTATACTTTGTATATTTATACTGGCAGTATGGAAAATGATCATTTGGAAATGCTTAAAATGGAAATGATCATTTACTGTGAGGTGAGGTGTGGGTGGGGTGTGGACAGTGGTTGTGCTTTTGTAACGTTGAGGTATGGACAGCTACACACTGAGGCGTCAGTCCTGCCTGTTCACATTTTATTCAGTAAAAACTAAATTTTCACTGCTTTTATAACCTTTAGTGGGGAGAACATAGCTAGGATTTAATGGTTTAACAAATCTTTTGAATCCTTTGTCCTTCACAATGCTAAATGGCTGGGAGTCCTCAATCACCATGCTAACCAGGTCTTCATCTATTGGAGATTGTTCTCCTGAGGAAAGACAATAAAGACAAAGCACAAATATAAATATCACACACGTAACTTATAACAGCTGTATAATATTGTTATATCATTTAGTAACATTACTGCATGCTATATTATCATGGCATTTGATGGCTCACCTGGTCTTGCTCCACAATCGGTGTTCCCCTTATTCTCATGAAAAGCTCTGTAGTGCCTAAGCATGGATGAGGTGTTGTTGTTATATCCCAGCTCCCTGGCACATAGCAAACACTTCACCTTGTACAAAAGTAAAGCCGCTTAACATAAATTGTATTGCACCATCAGTATTATGAAAATACATCTTCTGTAGAAATTTACATACCTTGTTGGGAGGAATAAAATCAAAATGTTCCCACACAGGGGAGGACATCCTCCTCTTCTTAGCTGGCTCCATTCTCTCCTGACTTTCTCTCCTCACTCTCATAAACCTCCAAACTGTCTCCAAACTGTCTCCAAACTGTCTCCAAACTCTCACTAACCGGAACTCTGCATCAAACACCCACATTTTGAATGAAGTCTGAGGGGTTTATATCGCTGTCATATCTCGCGGCAAAGTTCGAACCACTTCATGAACCAGTCACGTGGTACAGCCGGGCAGCGAGGCTTCGGACGTCATCATTTTCAGCTCCTCCCATAAATGAATCAGGCCTCGATACGCGCATCGCGGAAACGCCCCCTCCATTACTCGACACAAGCTTCGAAGCCTCGATACAGAACGTCACATCACTAATGATAAGTTCATATTTCATACCAGCTGATGTGGAAAGTCCACTGATTACATTTAGTTTTGTCGTTAAAAGGCCTCAGCGTGCCTCTGTGGTACGTTTTACTTGGTTTGTAGTAGGTTTGTGTTCTTTATGCTCCTGTTTGTGTAACGTCCGTTTCCACTGCAGGATCAATAAAGCATCAGAGTGATGTGAGCATGACTGAGTCTTACCACACACCTGTTTGCTTGCTTGGTTGTTAGGAGCTGCGTGATTCTGGTTTCAGCAGAGCTGTGCTTGTCTTGAAGTCTTTGGGGATTCTGGCAGAGAACAAAGAAGACCTGCAGATGCTCATCGGTCATGGACTGACTGCTAAAGTAATCTGTCTAAATTTGTCAGAATAAATCGGGTCAGATGTCATGCGTCACATTACCTTCATGTTGTTGTTTGCCTTTTAGGCATTGATGTGGTTTGAAGCGGTCTGTGAACGGCTGACTTCTGACCTTCAGAGAATCTCCACCCCCCTGCTGAATCTCACTGAGGAGTTCTTTGACTTCTTCCTGGTGCGAACATTTCTCTACCCAGAGGGCTATAACTGTGGAGCCACATTCATGTGATAGCTAGCTGTGTCGATAGTTTTACCTGTTGAATCACCATGGTAACAGATGCTAAACATCTCACCCGGGACTTATTCTATAAAGTGAGTTTAACATACCCAGGGTTGTCTAAGGAGCTTGGAAAGAAAAGCGTCTGGACTTCTTTAAGTTGCTTGAAGATGTTTCACCCCAAAGTATCCCCCCAAAGAGGGACGAAGGAGTAACCCAGTGGGATACTTCCACTGGGTTTAATTCTTGGACTATCCACCATTTGACCTTAGAACTGAAGAAGCTTCTCGGATGAGAGGTGAAACGTCTTCAAGCAACTTAAATAAGTCCAGACACTTTTCTTTCCAAGCTCCTTAGACTATGATGATGTGGATGTCTGAGAACCTTCACAGACATACCCAGGGTTTTTTTATCTGGATCCACTTACCCTGATGTTAGCAGTCACCATAAACTGTTAATCTGGTTATCAACTCGCTGTGTTCACACCCTGCATGCTGACATTAAAGGTGGTGTTGGTAGCATTCTATCAATCTGAAAGGAACAGCTTATATGACTTGATGTAGCTCATTGTCTTGCACAGGAAATTATTTCTATCCACTGGTGATTAAAAATCTATAAACAACATGAATAAAATGCTACAGTGTTGTAAAAGGTAGCAGAATGTTGCAGAAAGGTCTCATGCTCAATCATCCAGGTAAGGAAATCCCAAAAGGCTGATTCTGGACGTAGTACAGTTCACAGAGAGTTGGGGAATGGCTGTGATTACAACACTGTAAGATGGTGAAAGAAGAAACTGACCTCACAGCCCACTGTTCATGCAGCGCTGGTAGTTTCAGATTGTGTCTAAGGTTGGGGAAACCTGCAGTCAGCTGACAATGAAGAAGTCACCTGACGATGAAACGTTTGTCCCACTAAAAATGTCCAGATGAACAGAATCAACCTTCTGGGATTACAGAAATGGGTTCTGGTGATTTGGTGGTAAAATGCAGTACTGCTGATTATTTCACAGGTTATAAGTTAGAGCTGTAAAACCTTCAAATGGATCCGTGTAAATTTAAAGCGCTGTTCGATACCGCTGAATGAAGCCCAGCTCAGACGGACTGTCCATGTGTTCACGTGCCAAGTCTCTGGACAAGCAGAACGCACACAAAGAACACCTGTCCAACCAATCGCATTCATTCATCAGGCTGTGGAACAGGATGCTTTCATGTTTCCATGGGTCCAGTTTAAACTTTCATATGTGTAACCGTTACTTTAGAAATAAAAAGCACCACTGGACATGCTCAGACACACCTTTTTCCACTCTGTGCCCCAAATGAATACATCACACTTCATTTACTGTTTCGTACCGTTCAGTATGTGAGATCAAATCTAACGTCCTGTTGAACACATACAGTGATGGACCTGGAAATGATTCCCTAATGTGTCTGGGTGATCAGGATCTAGCTGTACTTCATTCATCCATGTCACCTCCCGGTCCAAGTCAAATCATTTCTGCCATTGGTTTGGATCCAAAGTCCTGTACTGGGGTCACTGTAAAGATTCTGCTCTGGTCTTGGACTCTCTGGCAGCACCAGATGTGGTGGCCTTCAAGCTCTCTCTGCTACAGCTTTATTTTAGCATTAGAGGTAACCGACACAGTGATGACCACTATGACAGAAGAGCTCCTTCACTTTGTTGTGATGAGAGATGTTCTCCTGGAGGTAGGCCAAAGCTGCATCCAGCTTGTGTTTCTGAACAGTCTGGGATTCATGGTGAGCCTGGAGCTAAAACTCACAATAAGAGGCCAACACTGTAGACAGTTTCTGCGCGCTTTAAGTTTCCTCTCAGTACATGCAGCTCCTGCTAACTCTAACAAAGAGAGTTCATAACGTAAACAGAACTGGTCCTACCGCAGAACCCTGAAGCAGAAAAACCCCAAACATTTGTTTTGTACAACTTGGTGCTCGCTACAGGCTCTGGCTGCAGATGTCTGATTAATGCAGTTAATTTGATCGATTTTATAACTGGGTCATTGCTAAACACTTTGCTGATGGAGTGAAACCGTCATTAAAATCTTTTCCACATTAATTCAGTGTAACATAGGATGTAAGAGTTGCTGTTTGCTGGGAGATGAACCAGGCTCATTAAATACACTCTCTATCATCTCGTTTCAGCTGCTTGGCCAAGCTTCTCTTCCAGGTTGGTTTCTGTCTTTGCTTTGATCTTCATGTGTTAGGCTTCATTTAGACTTCTGCTGGAGATGATGATGTCCTAGCTTCGTTAACTGGCAGCTCCTTTCATCCCTAAACCACAACCTTCCAGGTAGTTCAGTGACATGTAGGTACATTTCTTGGAAGGTTACAGTGTAGGGATCAAATGAGTTTCTGGTGGAAGTGTAAGTTATGATGTAGATTTCCCACCGAAGCATGAGTCTCACCTGTCCGTCCTGTCATCTATTACCTGTCCGTTTCTCAGTGAGTCAGCTGTCAGTAGTTCTTCTGCAGTTGGTTCATCTGACTCTGGAAACAGAAGTTCACTTCCCATTGAGACTGGAGGTAATGCACTGACACAGTGTGCTTTTCATTGTCTGTGCTGGGCTGTGATGTGTTTTTGTACACAGCTTTGCTCTGACTCTAAAGAACAGCTGGGTCACATAGTATTTGGACAATACAGAGGCAATCTAAGGAGCGTGGAAAGAGAAGCGGATGAACCAAAGGAGCAGTTAAGTTTCTCAAAGAAACTCAAAGAACTCCAGTGGCTTTTCTTTCCCCGCTCCTTAGATCACCGTGATCTGGATGACTGACCTCAGTGTAATTTCTCTTGTTTCAGGCCATCAGGACTTTCAACAGCGTGCTGGAGTCTCTGAGCCGAGAACAGAGGCGACTGATCCAGAATGACCAGAATCAAAACCAAATGCTGTCTGTAGTGCACACTGAGATTTTTACATTGAAATGTTTCTAACCAGCACATGTATACCCATCTAAACTCACTACTATCTGCTTGATTGCCTGTCTGACAGACCCCAGGTGGCTGCAGCAGTTCTGACAGTTGGAGGTGAGTTACAGCAAATCGCACCGAATATTCAACATGAGCGATTCTTGTTTTCTTTATTGGGATTGTTTTCTCTTCACCTGTCATAATGCTTTATGGATATTTAGAATCACTGTGGTTAAACGATGTCCTGAGGAAGTCTCATGAGTGTGAACAGAAGAGTTTAGAGCCGAGTCTTGACTCTGCACTTGGAACACCTGAGCACACCGTCCCCTCAGTGCTGTTAGCAGTGAATATATAGAAGCGTCATGTTTGTCGCCTCTATGTTAGACAGGAAGCCCGTAAACAGGAAAGGGCCTAGAATCAAAGTGTTATTACAGACAGCCACGTTTGTAGTTCTCTGTTTCAGACTATGAGCTGCAGGTCAGCCTGTCAGAAGCTCTGTGTCGCATGACTCCACGCAGAGACCGCATGCAGAAAGCCAGTCAGTGGTTCTCCATCCCTGACATCAGCATGGCTTTCTGTGACATCAGAGATGCTGATTTTGAGTCGGTGAGTTCTCAGCTGTCTCACTCTGTATGTCATTTCCAAGCTTTCTGTTTAAATTCCACAGTGTGATGAACACAGCACACACAGTTCGGGTTGTTAAGCCTGTATTGAATCTTCTGAGTAATCAAAGTGAATCTTTACATTTTCTCCAAGTCTACCTCGGGTCAGCCACAAGATTGGACTGGATTCATACCCTAAAAACAAGTACATCCACAAAGCATTATTAGTATTTCATTAATGTGATCTTGAAGGAAAAAAATGTTTTTTTTTTCCTCACAATTTGTATATTAAAAAAAACAAACAAACAACAATCTTCTCTAATATAACTTGAAGCTTTTAGGCTAAACATGCAGCATTAATGTAACAGCTTATTAGCCAGCTATCATTCTGGCATCACTGTTTTCTGTGTTTCACGTAAACATTATTTGTGCAAGAGTCATTTGATAAAACACCTTAAGGCAACTGTTGTTATTTGGTCCTATACAAATAAAACTGAACTGATTAAAGTGAACCAAGGTCATTTTGGCCACAGTAGAAAATAATTTATTTTCTGTTTTGTTTTTTGTTTGTTTGTTTGTTTTTTTTGCCTGTCCCGTTTGGATCTTAGGCGTCAGAATTGATGTCTGAAGGCCAAAAAAGATGCCAAGCGGATTTAGTTTACCAATTGGATCATCATGGCCTTGCCATATTGGTCCAATTGGTAAACCTTTATTATAATTTAAAAAAAAAAGAAGAAAAAAAAAGAGCAACATAATAAATACAGCACCATCACAATAAACTAGCTAACAGTAGATACTAAATATTACATGTTATTGTGCAGTACGCAAGCTCAACAGTGCACAATGTGCTTTGAGGCAGCAGCCAAGAAAGGTGTAGTTTGTGTCTGTGAACACCCGTGTGCACACCTGTGTGGATCAGCACACTTGTATTCAAAAGGTTTCTCCATGTAATGGTCTGCTAGGGAGTGTGGGGAGCCATAGCCCCGTCCCCCAGGGCATATAGCAGGTATGGAGGAGATCCAGGTCCCAGAGTACAAGAACCCAAGGAGGACCACCAGGGGGGCAACCGTGCCACCCTCCTGGGAAGAGCTGAGGAGAGCCCCAAACGAGAGGTCACCCAGCAGCCACGGAGCAAAGGCCAGAGGGGGTTGCTGTGACATGCCCGCGTGCTTTGCCGGCAGCCAGCTGTGCCAGAGAGGACAGAGCCCCATGCCCACAGGCCTGAGGGCACCCCACCCCCTGGAAGAGGCCCACCTGGGCCACAGGCGCCAGGGCCCGCCAATCGGCCATGAGTCGGTACATACATGAGCTCTCGGCCCCAGACACCAAGAACCACAAACACACCAACGTCTGAGGGCATCAGCCACTGGCAGGGAGTGTGGTGAGGTGAGATGGGCCTCCATACCTCGGAGAGCCTAAGATGTTCCCAGAGAGGTGGAGTCTAGAAAATAATTTCAATAAAAACCCAACCAGACAGCCAATTGCTCTAATCTAACCAGCATGTCCCGGGTCTAGCCTGGACCTCCATTCCTGCAATACCTCACCCAGGAGATGTCACTTTTGATGTGGAGCAGCAGCAGTTCTACCCCTCCTAAATGACCAAAGTCCTCACCCCGTCTCAAGGAAGAGCAAGAGGAAGCTATTTTCTGTGTCTTTTAGTCCATGCCACGGCTTGTGACCACAGGTGAGGGTGGGATAAACCAACAGGGTCTCATCACGGCCACTCAGATTTGTCTGCAAACAGCCGTAGTGCAAGCTGGACGTCGTGGATCGATGATGCCAACAGAACCGCATATCTGGGA
The DNA here is from genome assembly GCF_900408965.1 of Simochromis diagramma. Taxonomy (NCBI): domain Eukaryota; kingdom Metazoa; phylum Chordata; class Actinopteri; order Cichliformes; family Cichlidae; genus Simochromis; species Simochromis diagramma. The sequence continues at coordinate 169,002 of NW_024387288.1, read as the reverse complement.
AACTGGCTTAACTGTCTTTATACAGGTCTTTAATTTTTTTATGAAGTAAGTCAGCCATCTGTCTCACTGTGCAGGACTGCAGACGATTCTTGAATTTTGTCAACTGTTACCATGGAAACCAGGGGAGGTGATGAACCATATTTAAAAATTTATTAATATAAAGTAAATCGGAGAACTCTGATCACAGTAGTTACCTGTGTTCTGTCTCTCAGGGTCTACACTATTCCCTGCCTCCGTGCCTTTCTCAGTTCCACTCAGGTACTTTTTTCACCCTTTGAAAAATAAAAAATAAAAAAAAAGGACGTAATTTTTTTTTTTGGCATTTGTATTCAGACTCTGTATGTTTTCTTGTGCAGCTCTTTCGTCCAAAAGATGAGAAACTAGATGAGTTCTGGATAGACTTTAACACGGGCTCAGGATGTGTCAGCTTCTTCATTGATGAGCCTCAGGTAGTATTCCATACTATGAAGTTTTACTGTAGAACTGACAGACTTTAGGTTGTTTTGGGGGGCTTGCTTGATAAGCTGTATTCAATTCTTCAGCAGCTTCACTGGTTGCCAATAGAAGCCAGGATAAACTCTAAAATCTTACTTCTCACGTGGAAGTGTATCCATAAATCTGCTCCTTATCTCTGTGATCTGCTTCATACCAACACTGTTTCCCGCCTCTCAGATCCTCGTCTGCCATTCAAGTTGTTCCTTCTGCTCGTCTTACCACTATGGGGAGCCTTCAGTTGCTCTGCTCCTCGGTTCTGGATCTCTCTTCCTCCAGCCATAAGAAATGTAGACTCTCTTCCTATATTTAAGTCACGGTTCAAAACACATCTGTTCAAACTGGCTTATTCACTTTTGTGCTGATTTTTATCTGTTGTCAAGTTCTGTTTTGTAATTTTAACTTATTTTATGGGCAGCACACTGGTTAGCACTGTTGCTGCACACCAAGAAGGTCCTGAGTTCAATTTCACCATCAGGCCGGGGTCTTTCTGTGTGTAGTTTGCATGTTCTCCCAGGTACTCCGGCTTCCTTCCACCGTCCAAAGACATGCAGTTTGTGGGGATAGGTTAATTGATTAAACTAAATTGTCCATAGGTATGAATGTGGGAGTGAATGTGAGTGTGAATGGATGTCTGTGTGTGTTAGCCCTGCGACAGACTCGCGACCTGTCCAGGGTGTACCCCGCCTATTGCCCTATGACAGCTGGGATAGGCTCCAGTGCCCCCCACAACCCTGAAAAAGAGAAGTGGATGGATGGATAACTTGTTTTATAATTATTGCCCCTTTCATTTTTTGCTTTGTAAGGTGATCTTGGGTTTCTGAAAGGCACCCTCAAATAAAATGTTGTTGTGTCAAAAAATGCAATACGGTTTTGTTTAAAAGCACCAAAGGGAACAACTGCCTTGAAGTTTTAATTGGACACTGAGTTTGGCTGCATATTCACATTTTTCTCCTGCTGTGTTCTGGTTATGTTTTTGTTCAGGGTTTCCTGTGGGGATCCATTCATGTGCCGAAGGAGGAGGTGGATCATTACAGTCTGCAGGTCAAACAGAATGGTCAGAACTTTAACCCTAAAATCCAGCATGTTGAAGCATTCAGGTATGTTAGATCATGTATAAGTAGGACCAGAGCATGAATTGGACAATTCTCTGTTTTTCCCATGATGCCCTGGGGAAGAGACGGTCCTCAGTTTCTGGCTGAACAATCCCATCATGCACCACAATGTCAGAGGCCAGACAGTGGAGCTGACTTTCAACTCCAAACACCACAAAGAACTGGGAGAGGCAGCTGAGAGAGTGTTCATGGTAATGGTTTGTCTTACCACCTGTCCTGTCAGCCTGCCGCTCTGTCTCGCCAACTCGCAAAGACAGTGATGACTGTTCTGTTATTGGACTTCTAATCAGTTTTTCCTGTAAAAAAACAAACAAAACAAAAACCCCTACCATGTTTGAACAAAAAGGTTTTGATGACTGCTGGTCAAGGATCAATATTTGTAATTGTATCATCAGATCTGCAGTCTGCGTGTCTTAGACAGGTGACACAGGTAGTTTAAATCTGTCAGTGCTTCTCTTCTGATAACCGGTCTCTCTTCAGACTTGAATTTGTACCTGAGCCATGGTTTTATTTTTTGTTTGATTTCTCGGTGTTATGAGAAGCTGCATCAATGGTTATAAAAGTCTAACAGCTGCTGGGAGGAAGGACCTGCCATAACGCTTCTTTGTGTACTGTGGATGCGGCAGTCTGTCACTGAAGGGGCTCTCCAGTTCTGCAACAGCTTCATGCACGGGTTGGGAGACATTGGAGTTCTTCTGTCTCCTACTACCTGCACTGGGGGCATCCTTGGACAGAGCTGGCCTCGTATGGAGCTTATCCAACGGCTTCCTCTCAGCTGTAGAGAAGCTGCTGTTCCAACAGACAACACCATAGATGATGGCCGAGGCCACAACAGAGGTCTTGGAGTGCAGGGTATGCTCCTGAAAAGATCTTGTTGTCCTCAGCAGGTGGAGTCTGCTCTGACCCATACTGTAAATAACGTCAGTGTTGGGACTCCAGTCCAGTTTATTGTTCAGGTGAACACCCAGGTACAGGTCCGTTCCCTGAATGTTCACTGGTGTCAGTGTGGGGGGTCTGTTGTCATCCTCACATGTTCAGGAGAGGGAGCAGTTTAGATTGCTTGGGGGAGCTGGTGCTGTGGCTTGTCTCCGATTCAGGCTAGTTTGTCTTGTTCTTCTGTCTTCACTGTCGGTTGAGTGATGTGCTGGTGCTTTGAGAGGTTGAGCTGGAGTACTCGCTGCGGTGGGGAAGAAGGGTGCTGGCCTCCAGTTTGGTGCTGTGCTCAACACTGGTCCGTTCTTTCTCGCCCTGTGGCAGGGTGTGAGAACTGGTGGTGCTTACTGAACCTCTCTCTTTCCAGGGAGTCCCCAAAATCTTTGTGGGGGCGAGTACACTGCACCCGGGATCACTGCAGAGCACGGGGCCACCTGCCCATCCACGCTTCAGAAGGTGTGGGTGGACAGGCCTGGATCTAGGGCTCGCTGCATCTACATCCCTTTGTTATTAAGGGTAGAGGATTGGTCTGGTTGCTGGGTCTCAGAAGGGTTTCTTGATTGCAGCCTCACAATGATTTTTAAATCACTGAAAACACACACACACACACACACACACACACACACACACACACACACACACACACACACACACACACACACACACACACACACACACACACACAGCAAAGCTGTATATTTGTTTGTGTACCCCCTCTGTTTTGTCTTTAGGTGCTGTGTATCATATGAGTGAGCTTTGTTAGAGAACTCTGTTTACTTCACCCTTTTTCTTTTATTTCTATTTCTCTGCATTCCTTTTATGTTTTACCAATCTAACCTGCATAACCAGCATCCAGCATAACATCCACTACAGAAGATGAATAATAAAACAAAACAAAAACAACCCCCCCCCCCCCCCCCAAAGAACTGGAGAAATTAAAGAAAATGATCCCCACACTGCTTCCAGGCTCCAGTGGGTCAGAGCTTGGTGCAGGAGGTAGATGTTGGCATCATCTAGCCCAGTGCTAGGGTGGTAGGCCAACTGCAGCAGATCCAATTAAGATGTCAGAGGGCGAAGATGTTTGAGTACCAACCTCTCAAGGGTCTTCATCAGCTGTTGAGGTCCATCCAGGATGTGTGGTCTTCAGTACTAGTACCACTCCACAGCTGTGGAGCTTCCCCTGCTCGTGCTGAACATGTATGCCAGGATGCCACACAATTGGTCTGCACAGCTCCTCAGGAGCCTGGAGCTAATGCCATCCGGACCTGCAGCCTTTCTCACCTTGACCTTGAGCCATTCCTCGCCTGAAGTATTGACAGGGACAGGATGGTGGTGGAGGAGGGGAGTTGTGAGATGGAGTCTTGTGTAGCAGAAGAGTGGGTGAGGGCTGAGAGGTGTGAAGTCATGGGAACAAAAGCTGACATTTGTCAAAGACGCAGGGGTTTGCAACAGAGATGATTGGGCTGGGGGAGTGGAGTGTCTGTTCAAACCTGTTTGGACATCAGGGTTGGGACAGGTAAAGATTACTGGGTACTTCACCTTAACAATAAACTGGACACACAACGCTCACGCACTGTACAAGCTGTTTCAAAGTGGGCTCCATGTGCTGGACAGGCATGTGCAGGATATTAGTGAAGAGTGTTTATTACACTGTGATGGCTTCAGCTATCTTTTATGCAGTTGTCTGCTGGGGAGGCAAGGGAGAGATGGAGAGCAACAGATTAATAGGTGAAGAAGGCAAGCTCTATCCTGGACAGTCCTCCAGACCCCATAGAGATGCTGGGCCTTGTTCATTATGAACAACACCGGTCACCCCCTGCATTAGACTGGGGAGGCCCTAAACAGCTCCTTCAGCAGTGGGCTGTTAGTCACGGTATAGGAGCAGGGTCGTAGGCCCTTCATCCCCACAGCAGACTGCAGTAAACAGCTGCAATAGCTGTCTGCAAAAATATTCAGACTTTATTTACTGTAAATAGCATCCATTTGTAAGTATTATAGTGTTTAGCTTTATTGCACACTGTTTGTTCTATTAAGTTTTTCTAGTAATCACGAATTTATTTTGTCTTCCGGTCTCTTGATGTAACAAGTAAATTTCCTGTGTGGGATTAATATTAGTCTGTGTCTATTTCATGTTGATGATGTCCCACTCTGACAGAAAGTGCAGAATACCCCACATGTCAAAGATCCAGGCGGTACAGCCCAGGCCTCGACTACAAACAAACACGGCAGACGAACGTATGACCATAAGAAGGCGCCAAGTAAGAGCCAGCTTAAGAGTGAGTCACATCTTCATTGAACTTGTACATAATCGTTATCACCGCACCATCATCAGAGGGAGATGGCTTTCATTGTGTTATCGTTACAAATTAACTAACCTTTCTCCTTCCATAGTTTTACCTCTGTCGTCTCCGAGCAGTGAAGACGACTCCACTGTATCCAAGGTAACAACAATCGCCAACAAATAAACAGTTTGTTTCTGATGTCTAACCTTCAGGGTTCTGCCTTTAGCCTGCAGCCAGAAGTGCAGCGGAGGTCCTGTTTGATCAAATCAGACACACGACGTCTGGATGTCACAGTAAGTTAGCTTCTTCTTTAAGCCCCGGGTTATTTCAAAGTTTAGAGTTACTGTAAAGATCTAAACAAATGAACGTCTCAGTGGTTTATCACTGTGAATCACGGCTATTCAACTCAATCGTTGGGAAAGATTTTGAAACCGAGGAACTGATCTTTTGTTGCAGTCAGTAAGCAGCAGATCATGATCCATTTCAAACCCACACAAGTGAAAAACAAGTAATGTTTATTCTTTTTTTCCCCTGTGAATCTGGTGACCGCTCACAAAAAAGGGCCGTTAAAAAAGGGGAGCTCTAACTAAACTTTTTGCACATTTGAAATAAAAAAACAAAACATTTTGAAAATTCCCTTTCAAAATAAATATTTTGCTGAAACAGACACATTTTAAAGGACAATGGTCACATCTGTAGTTTCTGCTTTTTTTTTTTTTCTTTTTTTTTTTGCCTGCTGTGATCTCCTCTTTGACATCACAGAAATGCTCCAGTGCCCTGGCTTTGGACAGCCACCTGGCATCATTGTGCAACAGCAGGTCATGGTGCTCAGCAGACTTTTCTGCGAGCAGCTTGCGGAATAAGCAGTGCTGGAGGCTTGATGTTGAGCGAATAAAATAAACTGCAGCCATGACGCTGTCCATTGTGGTTTTGAGCTCCGCACTTAGTTTTGTGTACAACACAGTCTGATGAACAATGCAGTGCAAGGTTCAACAGCCAACCACCGTGCTGCCAAAGCACTCACTTCTCCTGCCATGGATGGAGCCTCCTCCGTCACAAGTATACAAACAAGTTTCAAATCCAGACCACTTTCCTCAAAAAAAGCTGAAATCTTCTCAAACATTGTTTCGCCAGCTGTGTGTCCTTTTAGTGGTAGTAAGCCGAGCAATTTGCCATCAAAAAAACAGACATATATGCACAACTGTGCATTATCAGTTCTGTCTGTGAACCCATCTCCTGCTATAGTCATCAGTTTTCTTCAGGTCATCTAACAGCACTTCGAACTCGTCTGACGCCAGAACTTCAACTCTATCAATATTTGAACTGTGTGACAGGTTTTTAATAGCAGATGTCACACTCACTTTAATTTTTTCATCATTTATCACCACAGCCAGCATGCAGTATTTCACTGTTTCAGAATCTGTGAAAGACCTTTTCTTTTTCACCAAGATCCAGCAAACATGAAGGGAAGCTGCTGCATGTCTCTTGGGCTGTGCAGGACCCTCACCATCGTAGTGCAACTCCGGTTGTAAGATGCAGTTAAACTCGCAATTAAACTGTGCTTTTGCAGCCCTCTCCTTCGATCGCTCTGCAAAGTTTGTATAGGAAAGTCTGGTGTTTATCATTGTGTTACCTTCACACACTCACAGCAAATTAAACACATAGGTTTGGTGTTTGGATTTGGCGGTAAAATGATTAAGTACTTGTCAGTCCAGGCAGGGTTAAACCGAAAGGTTTTCATTGTCAATTTTACGCGTTTGGACTGAGAAAGGCATGCTGTTGTCGCATCCTATATTACGATGATTATTTAATATGTTTACATCACGGTGCATTGCGGGTTAAATATTGCTAGGCTACTAGGAGTGTTTCATTCAGTCTACACTATGCTGTAGGAATTTCAATTTTTAATTTTTTTAAATTAAATTTTTTTTGCGTTTCTTCCACGACCACAGACAGGGCCACTCACAGGTTGCTTCTGGGCTGCATGTGGCCCGTGGGCTGCCATTTGAATAGGCTTAACTGTGGATAATATTGTGCTTTGCTAAAGGCCAGTCCCATCTATAGGAAAAGAAATGAACCTCTCTGAACAGGAAGAACTGTAATGATCTCCTGTCCTCTACAGGTCTATTTTTTGTTTTCTATTTCAGGTTTTCATACTGTCAGCGACGTCACTGTTGAAACTCACCTGCCAGATGCAATAGAACCGGTGTCAGATGACCCTAAAGGGGTGGAGCTACAGGTCTCCCAGGACTTTGAAGAAAGCAGCTTCCCTTTGGAGCAGGTTCATGTCCTTTGATAGTTCTTTTCAGATCCATTGTTCCTTCTTGGTTTTTTTTTGCTTTGTTTTTATCAGTTTCCTGTTTCTTCCTGCAGGAAGTGTTCAGGAAAAGAAAAGCTCCAGACTCAGGTGTGCTCTTCTCAGCCTCCACATTTGTCACTTCCAAACTGACTTTCATGACATCTGAAACACCTTTTAAATCATTTGTTTTTGCAGACCTGTGAGAAATGTAACAGAAAAACACTGACAGCAAAAAGAATGACCAAACCCACATGACTCATTTTAGCTGATAATTTCTTTTTCTTTTTTTTTTTTTTTTTTACTCACAACCTGAAGACTCTTTTTATATAAAGGGTTTTATACATTTATCTATTTAGGTTACCTGTTACCTGTTCCTGTATTTAGGTTACCTGTCAGATCAAACTGAGGGTGAGTTGGTCCACAAGAGAAGGGCAGCGTTTCAACAAGAGGGAGAAGGATCTAAACCACTGTCGACAGGTAAATTCTTATACTTTTCACACAGTTTGCCTGAAGTTAAAATGATTGATAATCTTGCTCCAGCTCACCTGGTTATAGACCGCTCACCTGAAGAGCCGGGGCTGTTAACAGAGGAGGCGGGACCACCTGTGGACAGTGAGACTCGTGAGCTGAGGGCAGTGACAGAGTCAGACCTGATGTATGGTATCAAAGCTTCCATCAAAACCTTCAGAGCACAGCTGGAGGAACACTTCACTGTCAGTAACCACATCTTATTGATTATTGGTTTTATTATTGGCTGTGATTAGATAATCAGTAACTCAAATTTCAGGGCCACTGGCAGAAAGTTGAAACTGAAATTCTTCTTTCGCTAAAGGAGCAACAACAACATGTGTCCGCCCTGCTCATGGCTCTACATCAACACAGGTACAGCATACACCATCCCTTTCCCCAGAATCCACTTCTCCATACCCAGGATCTCTTTTGACTTCTTATTTTTACATCATCACTCACAAGAAGTTAGTTTTCTACTTGATTAGACAACTCAGGGGTTCTTCTATCGAGCTATGAGCATGTTCAGAAACATGCACAGCTGTACTGCTAGCAGAGCAACTGATTTTACAACTAAAACTATAATATTATAAAAATCTGAACAGGCTTAGGCAGGCTGTCACCGGGTGTTCACTCGCTCTGTGGTAGAATATCACTTTCTGTTCCTGTTACAACACACAATGGTGTTTTTCTGTAGCCAATTTAATTGTTTAGGAAGTCCTGAGGATCCCTGGAGAGAAACTGAACTTCCTCAGTTGTCGGAGATGATACATGTGCTGCCTAGTTTTTTTTGGTCTGGAACTGAATGTGGGCAGACCATGTCAGGTCTGAGGAGATGTGGTCACCGATGTACTTGAAGGACTGCACACTCTCCACTGGACCTCCATTGATGATAATAGGCTTGTAGTCTCTGTGCTGACTCCTTAAGTCCACCACCAGTTCCTTGGTCCTACAGATGTTCAGCTGGAGGTTAAGTACTGGGGGTGATCAACCAATTATCCAATCCCAGGACAGGAACCAACTCCACCAAACAACTCAGCAGGCACACCCAGGTGTCCATCCCTAAGAGACAGAGAGAAAAGGAAAAACCCACAGCCATCGTCTGGTGGGAGGAGTCACACATAAAGAACAAACACTCATAACATTGAATAATGACAGAAGGTATTACAGGTACTGCACTGCAGTGGTTTATATCTATCTAATAGACTCGAATTTGCACATGTAAATGGAGAGTCCTCTTCACACACACTGAGGTTAATTATGGAGTTCCACAGGGTTCAGTGCTAGGACCAATTCTGTTTACATTATACATGCTTCCCTTAGGCAGCATCATTAGAAGACATAGCATACATTTACACTGCTATGCAGATGACACCCAGCTCTATCTGTCCATGAAGCCAGATAACACACACCAATGAGTTAAACTGCAGGAATGTCTTAAAGACATAAAGACCTGGATGGCCGCTAACTTTCTGCTTCTTAATTCAGATCAAACTGAGGTTATTGTACTCGGCCCTGAAAATCTTAGAAATATGGTTTCTTACTCTGGATGGCATTACCTTGGCCTCCAGTAATGCTGTGAGGAACCTTGGAGTCATTTTTGAGCAGGACATGTCCTTCAATGCACATATTAAACAAATATGTAAAACTGCTTTCTTCCATTTGTGCAACATCTCTAAAATTAGAAATATCCTGTCTCAGAGTGATGCTGAAAAACTAGTTCATGCATTTATTACTTCCAGGCTGGACGACTGTAATTCATTATTATCAGGAAGTCCTAAAAACTCGCTGAAAAGCCTTCAGTTAATCCAAAATGCTGCAGCAAGAGTCCTGACAGGGACTAGAAAGAGAGAGCAGATTTCTCCTGTATTAGCTTCCCTTCATTGGCTTCCTGTTAAATCCAGAATTCAAAATCCTGCTCCTCACATACAAGGTCTTAAATAATCAGGCCCCATCTTATCTTAATGACCTTGTAGTACCATATCACCCTATTAGAGCACTTCGCTCTCGCTCTGCAGGCCTACTTGTTGTTCCTAGAGTATTTAAAAGTAGAATGGGAGGCAGAGCCTTCAGTTTTCAGGCCCTTCTGGGGGATTTCCATAATGCATTGAGTTTTTCCTTTCGAGTCACCTTTCACTCACTCAGCGTGGGTTAATAGGACTCTCTGGTGAATCACACTTGTTATTAATCTCTCTCTCTTCCACATCGTGTCTTTATCCTGTTTTTCTTCTCTCACCCTAACCAATCACAGCAGATGGCCCCGACCCTCCCTGAGCCTGGTTCTGCCGGATGTTTCTTCCTGTTAAAAGGGAGTTTTTCCTTCCGACTGTTGCCAAAGTGCTCATAGGGGTTCATATGATTGTTGGGTTTTGCCCTGTATGGATTATTGTGGGGTCTACCTTACAATATAAAGCACCTTGAGGCAACTGTTCTCATTTGGCGCTGTATAAATAAAGTTGAATTGAAAAGCAGAATAATACAGACTGAAAGAACAACAGCTACAGCAGACTAAACAGCACTGTGTGTTTGTGTGTTTGCAGGTTATTGCTGCTACAGAGGCTGGAAAAGGGTGTGTCTGATCAGGTGAAGCAATTTGAAGAAAACTCAACAAACCTGAACTCCTTAACCACTCAGATCCAGGTACTGACACAGACTGCAGTAATACTACAGTCTGTGTACATGCTCAAACACTTGAGTGCTAAATCACGGCCTCTGATTTGCAGAGTTGTAGTTTGAAAATTTATTTTAAAATGTTTAGCATTTATGCATAAGCTTCCATTTCTCCTCAGCTTAACCCCCAAAGTTAAGATATTTCCTCTGCACATCTCCAAACCATCTCTGCCTCGCCTCTTTAACTTTATCTCTAAACACATTTCTCTGCCACTCCTGAAAGTTGCTCTCTTGACACTCTATCATCTGCTTTCTCTGATCCACAAAGATGACCTTGGTCTAAACTTCTCCATCAACACTCTCAAAGCAAACATCACATCTGTAGTGCTCTCTTTATTGAGATTGTCAAAGCAGGCCTAAAGCTACGTCCACTTTGGAAGCGTTTCATGGTGATGTGGTGACAACTCACTGCAACTTAAAGTGACCGTGGCCCAAATGAGGACTGGTGGTGGGGAACAGGGCGAGGCCCAAAAAAAACTTATCTCTACTTCTACTACTAATGACAGTGAGGTGTATTTGAGGAATATATGAGTCTGTAGTACATGCATTGAACAACCAAGAAAAACATAAGCTGAGGAAAAGTTGTGGCTTCTTCCAAACCAAAGGTTGAATTTTTAAGACCTGATCCAAAAATTGTTTTTTCCAGTCTGAGATGCAGCGACTCAGCTCCTTCTGCGCTGAACAACAGCAGAGGTCAGTCTGATTCCACCTGTTCACACGGAAAGATCGAGTTTGAGTTTTGTTTTAAATCTTACACTTAACTGATCCAGACTAGTTTTAACTTGTCAGACTTTAAATCTTCAGGATTCGTTTTTTGTCACCTCAGGTTGAAGTCTTCGGAGGGTGGCGAGGCGGGGGTGGAGCATCCATCCAGCCAGTAAAGAAGCAGATGTCTTTGAGAGACACATTTCAATTTCTTTTGTTAGAACACAAAGTTTAGTGTTTAAGTTTCTCCTCAGAATACGGACAAAATATATTTGAAGACAACAAATAAAAACAAAGAGCAGAAGTCAGTGAGTTCATTTTTATTTGTTGTAGTAGTGATGATGATTTTATTTATAAAGCGCTTTCAGACAAAGTACACCTCTTTGAAAATAAAGAGATAAATAAAAGTGATGCATAGCAATAAACGTTTAAAAACATAAGTTAAAAATGACTTCTTTTTTTTTTTTTTTTTTTTTTAAAGGCAGCGAATTAAGACATGTAGGATTGGATGAACAAGTGAGTCTTCAACTTAGCTTTAAAAACCTCCACAGAGCATGCCTGCCTTGCACCATCTGTAAACCTCTAAAACTTTTCTTTGGTAGCCCAGAAAGGAAAGCGTTACAATAATCGATACGTGCTGACATTTATTTGTTTATATTTTATTTGTCTTTAGTGGTAACAGCTCATTGCCATGGTTAAAGTTTGACAGGCTGCAGTGACTTGACCAATCCACCAGGTGGAGACAAACTTGGTGGAGCACTTGAGAAATGATGTCTGTTCCAAAGAACAAACACAAACAAAAAGTTTTAATAATCACAATAAATATGAGGGGAATAATGCCCACAGTATAAAAAAAAAAAAAAAAAAAAAAAAAAAAAAAGAGATGAGCTCCTTGAGCCTGCACAGGTGGTGAAACGCTGAGTGTACTGGTCCCTGTGCAGCAGCGCCCCCTGCTGCTTAAACAGTTTATGGTCTGTATCACACACATGCAGCTTAGAGTTATCAGCCAGAGATTCAGAGCTTTCTGCAGTTTGGTGTTTAAAACAGCTGCAGTTGGTTGTGGACAAAAACCTTTATTTATGATTCAGATTACACTGACTCCATGTGAGCCACATGTTAATGTCGCTGCATGGCTGAAGACATAAAAGGTGTTTGTATGAGGAGCTGCTCGGCTTTAAATCTAAAAAAAACTGCAGTCACGTCATCTCCCAAAGCTTCATTTATTTCAATAAGGTTACAAAGGAAACGCATTGCATGTTGAAATATCTCAGATTTGTCTTTCCGAGTTTTATTCCTGCACCCGTTTCCTCCCAAACATCAGTTCCGACCTTTTATCTGGACTGGAGTCTGTTCTGGTCCAACAGAGTCCTGCCTGAAACCAGTTTGTTTTTGTGTCCGTGCCACTAGTCGTCAGGCAACAAACTGACACAAGAGGAAAAACAGCAAAGATCCCCCAAAGGAAAGGAGATGGGGAGATGCCTAATGAGGCACCGTTAGAGACCTTAGAGGGGAGGCAGGTGGGAGAGAGCTGCTCAGGTGTGTCACTACTCAGAGAAGAGCACACCCGAGCAGCAGCAGTCGGCTCCGTCTGCCTGAACTGGACTGAAACTGGACCTGGGCCAACAGCTCTGTATTCTTCTTCTTCGTGGACTTTGATGGCCGGACTGATCCTGAGCTGCTGAGACATCACGGGTCGGTACCTTTCAGACTTTTAAACTGGATCAGTGCTAGGGTCCTGTACCCAGCTCATTTACAGTTTAGAATGTAGTTTATCTCAGAGCAATCAGTTTATTATAAGAGTGAAAACTGTTTATTTACATTTTTAAGATTTCGTTTTCCATTCAAACCCATTTCCATTTTTCCTCTATGGTTTGTTTTTGTTATTGCTTGTTATAAATCTACGTGAGTGTGACAGAGAGACCTGTCAGGCATGAACCAGGCTGTGAAGACCAGAAAGTATTTGTGAAGAAGGGTAAAAGCACAAATACACAAATCCTTTGCTGTCTGTGATCCACCATGTAGGATGTTTCCAGGAGGAAAAAGCAAATCCAGTGTAGGAAACATTGTTTGGCTCCGTGTCCCCACACGACTGCAAGGATTTTAAATCTGGTTTGTGTTAAACAACTTCTACAATTTAAACTCAGCATTTCAATTAAAAAAAATAAACTACCTGTAGCATCTAAAGTAAAAGTACTCGGAACAATTATACACATTCTTCAAATGCTCTCCACAGTAACACTTTCATCTACTGATATCAGATTTCTATTTAAAAAAAACTCCAATACTGAAAACCAAGATCTAGCGTAGCATAGATCTGCTTTTTTTAGTACAAGTGTACTTAAGTAAAGCACTTGAGCAGCGGCAAAATACATGCAGACCCATACACACCAAAAACATTCCTGTTAGGAATGAAGCTAGCTAGCTAACACTGAAGAAACTGCTCGAGCTTCCTACACTACGAGTTTCGTTAGTCTGTCTATCCCAGGCTTCACGTTTTAATGGAGCCATCCAACCGTCTTACTGCTCGGCATCAGCCTGGGGGGCGTGCTCCTGGACCAAATCATGAAATGAGGTGGGGTGAGGCGGGGCCAGAAGCTAACTGGATTTATTCCTCCTTGCCAAAAAGAAAACAAAACTAATGTTAGTAAACAAATGTCATTTCTGTCAACGATCCTTAAAGTGGACTTTTCTCCCCCTTATGCCGTCCCTGCTACGATGTGCCAAGCTGTCAGCCAATAGTCAAAAACATGAATGAAAAAGCAGCCAAAGAAGAAGTTTAAAGGAGCTTCCTCAAAGCCTGAAAAACAACTGCTCAAGACCACTTTAAAAGTCAACAGGAAGTCGAGCTATAAAAAAAACCTGAGGGATGGCTCAAGAATTTTACACACATTAAAAAAATCAAAGATGCGCTGTGTGGTGGGTCTTTGTCCGGTTCTTACTGGTTTCTATGGTTCCAGTTGAGATGGGCTGTCTGGGCGGCAAAACAGATGAAGAACGACTGGATGAAAAGGCAAAGAGAGAAGCAAATAAGAAGATCGAGAAGCAGCTGCAGAGGGAACGACAGACGTACAAAGCTACACACAGACTCTTACTGCTCGGTGAGATGCCGCCGTCTCTTTCAATCTATTTTTGTTTGAGCAATTTCAGAATTAACTTTAAAAAGTGGTTCCAAATGTGGGGCACAATAAGGCCATGTTAGGCTTTCTGTCACAGTAGCACCGTCATGTCACCAGATTTTGGGTCCTCTGACAAAGCTTACATAATATTTTGAACTTTAGCCAAACATTTAGTTACCCAACAATAAATTATGACAATACTTGACATCTCTAATCAGACTTTAGCTCTTGAGCTCGTCACCCATGAAAGCTATGAGACTCCATGTGTTTACACCAGTAGGTGATATAAGAAGAAAAAAGCAGCCACTCATTTTATCTACTAAAAACCTGGCTCAGCTTTCTGAATATTATGTGTGAGGAAGACCATGTTGACTGTAAGGATAGCATCTGTCCATCCATCTCTCTGTAACTGTAGGTGCAGGAGAATCGGGTAAAAGCACCATTGTCAAACAGATGAGGATTCTTCATGTGGACGGCTTTAATGCTGAGTGAGTTTATTAAATCCATTAGCACATACACACTCGTACACGCATGCATACATCACAGTGTACATAACCAGTAGGTGTTGGCTCATGGAAACCTATGCCATGAAGCTTCTGGCTCAGTCTTTGTGCTGATGTTAATGCCAGGCTAGGTTGAAACTCTGCTGTTATTGAGTGAGCAGTGCGTCTGGGACTTAGGCACTCTGCCCCTCATGTGCAGTAGACACTGCACCCTTTTCTATCTGAGAATCAGAAGTTGGACTTCTCATTCCCACTGCTTTACCAATGCACCCGGTGCTAAAAGAATCACATAATCCACAAAGTGCAGAGAGATCAAAGCAGATCCCTCCATCACTTGGATACGCCATGAAGTTCTATCCATTAAGGTTATGAACAGACTGACAAAAGGCGAGTCTGGCAGAGCCCACCAAGAATGAATAGGATGCAGAACATAGCTAGTAAGGTAAACATATATGGTACAGGGACTGGATAGTTAACCCTACACTACTGATGCACCCTCAGCAGGACACAGGACACCCTGTTTCCACACCACAAAGCACATGAAGGTTGGCTGTGAAAACTTTCATGCATCCTTAAATATAGTTATGCTTCTGCTAAACCAACGCATCTAAAAGAAAAGTTTGAAACTGCACAAAGCAGATCCACTTGCTTTAAAGCATCAGCTGACTGCAGTGCGGTTGGTTAAATACATAACCCTGGCCAATAGGCATGATGTATAGGTCTTAGACAGAACCATGGTTTTCTCCAAACATGCACATTATAAAAAAACAAATATCTTGACTTTGGTATTGTATAAAAGTGTAAGTGTTCTGGTTTAATACGATGCAGCTTTGCAAACTGTCCATACCTGTTCAGTCTTTGGGGTGAATTTGCTGGGATGTCCATTCCTAGGAAAATTGTCAGTAAGTAAAATGTTATTTATATAGTACATTTCTAGATTGTGAAGCACTTTGTGATCTTTCTAAGTATAAAACAAAAACTGTCAGCTGTCTTCCGCTTGTGAAAAATCCTTAAAAATGTTTATGAATGGCCTCGGTAGATGCTGGAGTCACTATATTTAATCCCTCATTAATATCAAAGTGTTTATTATTATAATAAGTGTTTTTTGGATCAATATTTCTAATAATGACATCATCACAGGTGGAGATGCCCAGATGTGTCTCTGTTTGTGACTTGAACTGGAATAAAGTTTTATCTTGTGGAGTGTAGCTTGAATGACAAGACGTTGGGTGTAGATGGAGACTGAGGACTAAACAAACTGCAGCGGAACATGTTCAGACTCTTGAGGCATCAGGATGTTTTACCTGAGCCAGTTTTCATGTTGGTCTTTCAGGGAGAAGCAGCAAAAGGTTCAGGACATCAGGAAGAACGTGAAGGACGCCATCGTGGTGAGTGACATGACGGCGAACACAGAACCTCAGTAATTGGTTCAAACATTTGAAAAACAATTTCCAGTTGGAGGTTAATCACAGGTGGTGACGGACAGCTGGAGCAAATCTGTGTGTGTGTGTGTGTGTGTGTGTGTGTGTGTGTGTGTGTGTGTGTGTGTGTGTGTGTTAGACAATTGTGTCAGCTATGACTATTCTGGCTCCGCCCATTCCCCTGGGTAACCCTGGTAACCAGTTCAGAGCGGACTACATCAAGAGCATCGGTCCTCTGTCTGACTTTGAATACACCGAGGTAACACACACACACACACACACACACACACACACACACACACACACACACACACACACAGGTGAGGCTGCTTACCTGTAAAGCTGGTGCAGCGAGCATAAACAGGCGAGTTTCTTTCAGTACTGCAGGAAATCAGACACGTCACATGACGGTCGGAGGTCGTGTGGCGTGTGAACGTTTGACTGGCTGGAAGAAAGAAGTTGTTAAAGGTGTTTATGTTTTAAAGGCTGACGCTGGTGGATTTGAAGTGGGTGACATCACTGGGGTGTGATTGTTGTGTGAATTGTCAAAAGGATTTTCTTCACCACTCTGTGTAAAGATCAGTTTGTGTTTAAGTTTCCAGCCATCACAGAAATATAAATAATGACTGAAAGCGATGAAGTTAATCCAACATGTCCGTATTGCCACCTCGTGACCAATGGTCAGGACTTCCTGCAGGACAGGTGAGACCAAGGTGTGACACATACAGGCAGCTCGGCTGAAACTGTCTGCAGTCGTCAGCAGCTAAGAGAAGACTTACCTGATTACAGGTGAGCTGCACCTTTAAAGCAGCACCAGGAGACCTGCTTTAAATCTTGTTTGTTTTAATGATGTTAATGACATGATGTAACGGCTTCACCTCAGCCGCGCACACACACCTGCCTCAGGGAATCACCTGAGGCCTCATTATCCAAACAGTGGAGTCTCGGAGGACTCAGACTCAAAACAAATGTCTTCCTGCGTTGCTTCACTCTCACACGCTTCACGGCGCAGTCACTGCTGTCCAGTCAGCCGACATCGCCCTGCCAACATGTCAGCCGCCCTAAAAATATTAAACTGTGGAAATCGCAGCTCCT
Organism: Simochromis diagramma; assembly: GCF_900408965.1. Classification (NCBI taxonomy): domain Eukaryota; kingdom Metazoa; phylum Chordata; class Actinopteri; order Cichliformes; family Cichlidae; genus Simochromis; species Simochromis diagramma. The sequence goes on along the minus strand of NW_024387288.1, from coordinate 151,864 downwards.
CGTCAGTAGATTAGGTGTGGACGCTACTGTAATATCCAGCAACATGAGCTCTGTTCATCCAGCCTTCAGTCAGCACCACATGATTTCTAAATGATAAAATCAACTACCTGTGAGTTCATGTTTAACAACATCTGCTCACTGACATACCAGTGTGGCCGGAGGGTTACAGAGCTGTGACGTTCTACTGCATAGACAGGAAGCCTGGGTTTGAACGGCAAACACGTGAAAATGAATGAAATAAACTACCTTTGTGTCCCGAACTGGATCAAGGTTTCAGTGTGACGGGATCACTTTAGTGCTGCAGCAGTGAGTTCATGTTAAACCAGGAAAGACTGTCCACTTTACTGTCTGTAGCAGGAAGTGCTGCACTGAAACAGCTGTTAGCTGTGAGGTAGGTGTTTGTATACGAGGAGTGTGGAGGTGGAGAGCCTGTTTGAGTCCCCAGACCGACGGCTGGAGTCTGACACTCCAGTTTTTCCCTGCAACACCGGGTGTATCGAGCCAATCAGCTGGGCAAAGCAGATGATCAGCTATCAGTGCTACTTTATGCTATAAATGAGTCTCTTAGCCAACACAACCAAACAGTTTACAGCATCACAGGTTATCACACAGCACAAAATATTTCCTACTGAAACACAATCATGCTAACATCCATCAGCATGTCCACAGGAAAAAAATCTCCATGTTACGGTCTCATCACATTTGACTTTGCTTTTCCTCACTTCTGATATGAAGTCGTCCAGTCAGTCAGACGATGTAAGGGAAAACACATCTCCAAAAAGTGTGCCGTCTCTTCCTCGTTGTCTACGGCCTTTTCCCCCCTGCAGATATGCTGATGGATTCACAATCATGCTTCGACAGGAAACGTCAAAGCTAAACTTTTGATCTTTCAGGAGTTCTTTGAGCATGCTCAGAAGCTGTGGGAGGACGACGGTGTGAAGGCGTGCTTTGAGCGTGCCAATGAATATCAGCTGATTGACTGCGCTCAGTAGTAAGACACTCACATTCACATGTTCCAGTCTTTGTGAGGGCCTTCATTACACCCAGGGCACTGGCACACCTCAGCACAGATAACGCTTCTGACCCTCACTCATGTTACAACTTGGTTCAAAAGCATAAATGTGGAGACTGGTTCAAGGTTCTTTATTTGTCACATGCATAGTTATACAAGTATAACACACAGTGAAATGTAGCCTGACACGCTCCTCGACATGTGCAAAAAACTTGGGGGGTGGGGGGTGTGAGGAGGAAGAACATTATGTGTGTGTGCGCACCACACACACACTACACACACACACACACACACACAAACACACACACCACACACACACAACACACACACACATATATATATGTAGTATATATATTGGGTGAATGTGCAGTAGTAGCAGCAAGCAGGTGAATTCTGTACATTAATATGAATAGACATCTGACTATTTTACAGGATAGACAATATAAACATATTTAAAATTAAAGGAATTGAAATGTACATTGTGCCTTGGTTTAGTGTCTGGAAGAGTCCTGTCTCAGTCAATTATAGATGATGTGAGAGGGCGGGTGTGTGTGTTTAGGGCACGGATGGCTTGGGGATAGAAGCTGAGACTGAGACCAGAGCTTGAAGAAGCATGGGTTTGACTTTAAATTACAAAAGAAGTTAGCTGTATCATTTGGTAACCCAAAGATTCTCAGGCATCCCATTGGCAGGTGTCAGTTCACAATCAAACATAGGCCCCACCTGAATGCTACTGCACTGTCACTGCAAAGAGAACTGTGTCCTCATAAAGACATACAAACCATCACACACTCTGCAATCTCAGTGGACCAATCACAACACTCCTGTACAGCTTCTCATCATCATCTCATCCTGTGTTTCAGCTTCCTGAATCGGCTGGAATCAGTTCGGAGGCCCGATTACTCACCCACCGACCAGGTAACGAACCAGCCAATCAAACAACAGCACCCGGCATGACTCACCTATTGCTGACTCGCTGTTTTCCTCCTGCAGGACCTGCTGCGCTGCAGAGTTCTGACTTCAGGGATTTTTGAAACCAGGTTTCAGGTGGACAAAGTCAACTTCCAGTAAGTGGAACGACCAGCAGAACAGTTTCACGGACAGGAAATTAGAATCAGAACCAGAAAGGGTTTTACTAGGGGACTAGTAAAAGCGCTATACAAATACAGGCCATTTACCAGGCCAATGTTGAGCAGGTTTACAACATTAGGAAATTGCTGCGGTACTTAGTGCAAACATACTGTCAGACAACGCTGAAATAAACAAAAAGAAAAATAAGTGCTAAGTAGATAGATTTATATACATGAGTGCAGGTGGTGATCAGTGCAAACATGGAATGATGCAGTGAACACAGTGTAGGGTCATGTGTTAGTGGTGCCAACAGTCATATGGTTATTGTTCATGAGTCCAACAGCAGAGGGGAAGAAACTGTTCTCAGGGGGGGGAGTGGGGCTGTGTGCTTCCTGAAGTCCACAATAATCTCCACTGTCTTCTGGGCATTCAGCACCAGGTTGTTGTGGCTGCACCAGGACACCAGACGTTCACCCTCCCTCCTGTAGGCAGACTCATCCCCGTCCGAGATGAGTCCAATAACGGTGGTGTCATCTGCAAACTTGATTAGCTTGACAGACTGGTGGGTGGAGGTGCAGCAGTTGGTGTACAGGGAGAAGAGCAGAGGAGAAAGAACACAGCCCTGAGGGGAGCCAGTGCTGATGGTCCGGGAGTCCGAGACGTTCTTTCCCAGCCTCACGTGCTGCTTCCTGTCCGTCAGGAAGTCAGTGATCCACCGGCAGATGGGATCAGGCACATTCATCTGGGAAAGCTTGCCTCGGAGATGGTCTGGAAGGATGGTGTTGAAGGCAGAGCTGAAGTCCACAAACAGGATCCTGGCGTAGGTTCCTGGGGAGTCCAGATGCTGCAGGATGAAGTGTAGGGCCATGTTGATGGCGTCATCTACAGACCTGTTGGCTCTGTATGCAAACTGCAGGGGGTCCAGGAGGGGGGCCGTGAGGGTCTTGAGATAGGAGAGAACCAGGCGCTCAAATGACTTCATGACCACAGATGTCAGAGCCACAGGTCTGTAGTCATTTAGTCCAGTGATCCTAGGTTTCTTGGGGACAGGGATTATGGTAGAGGACTTGAAGCAGGCAGGCACATGACATGCCTGCAGTGAGGAGTTGAAAATGCCAGAAAACACTGGGGCCAGCTCGTTTGCACAGTGTCTGAGGGTGGCAGGAGACACACCGTCTGGGCCGGGAGCTTTCCGAGCATTCAGACTCTTAAAACTGCTTCCTCACATCTGCTTCATGAATATGAAGGGTTGTAGTGGGAGAAGGTGGTGTGAAATCCTCCTTGGTGTGGGGTGAGGAGGGGGGTGTAAGTGAAGTGTTGATGGTGGTGATGGCTCTATGGAGGGGGAGAGGTGGGGGAATGAGTGTCCAAAGTGTCTCTATTGTTGGGGCCGTTGGAGGTGTGAAGGCTGCCTGATGGCTCGTCAAAACGGCAGTAAAAGTCGTTAAGGGTGTTGGCCAAGAGCAAGTCATCGGTGGAGTGGGGGGTCTTAGGCTTGTAGTTGGTGATATTCCTAAAACCTTTCCACACAGAGGCCGAGTCATTCTCTGAGATCTGCTGCTGCATCTTCTCAGAGTGCTGATGTTTAGCAACGTCCACTTCTTTAGTGAACCTGTACTTGGCCTCTCTGTAGCAGTCCCTGTCTCCGCTTCTGAACACCTTTCTCTTTTCCAGCCACAGCTTTTTGAGTTTAGGAGTAAACCAGGGTTTGTCATTGTTATAACTCACCCTGGTGCGTGATGGCACAATGCTGACCTCACAGAAGTGGATATAGGAGGTGACAGTGTCCGTAATCTCGTCCAAGCTGTTAGAAGCAGCCTTCATTGTGTCCCAGTCTATAGACTCCAAACACGTGCGAAGCTCCTCCACAGCCTCGTTGCTCCAGTTTTTTGGGTTTTTTTGTTGTTGTTTTTGGGTTTTTTGTTTTTTTTTGTTTTGTTTTTTTAGCCCTCACGACAGGTTTGGAGAGCTTCAGCGTGGGGATCAGGTGGATCGTGACGTGGTCAGAAAGTCCGAGTGAACAACGCGATAGGCCCTGCTGATCGTGCTGTAACAGTGGTCCAAGGTCCTCTCCTCTCTGGTCGGGCATTTAATATACTGCTTGTATTTGGGAAGCTCTTGGCTCAGATTGGCTTTATTAGCTTTGTTACTTACTTAATTACTTCCTGTTCCTAAAGAAAACCATAAGCCCCATCAGAGAACCTGATTGTAGATCACTGATGAATAACCACAATGCACTGCTGACAAGTGTTGGGGAGTAATGGAATAGATGTACCGGCGTTACGTATTAAAATGCAAAATATGAGTAACTGTATTCCATTACAGTTACCCTTTAAAAGGTGGTAATCAGAATACAGTTACTTTGTTGAAATAAATGGATTACACAGCGGTATTTCCCTGTGTCATATATTAGGCTATGGCCTCTCTATTTTTGGTAATTCCACACACAGTGGAAACCCAAACAAAACACGCATTAAGAGGCTCTAATGCCCGTGTCTCAATCTCGCGGCCCATGTCACCTCTACTTGCGGCCCACATAATGATGTGAAGAAATATTTTTCAATTCAATTTTATTTATATAGCGCCAAATCACAACAGTCGCCTCAAGGCGCTTTATATTGTAAGGTAGAGCCTAAAATAATACAGAGAAAATACAGAGAAAAAACCCAACAATCATATGACCCCCTATGAGCAAGCACTTTGGCGACAGTGGGAAGGAAAAACTCCCTTTTAACAGGAAGAAACCTCCGGCAGAACCAGGCTCAGGGAGGGGTGGGGCCATCTGCTGTGATTGGTTGGGGTGAGAGAAGGAAAACAGGATAAAGACATTCTGTGGAAGAGAGACAGAGATTAATAACAAGTATGATTCAGTGCAGAGAGGTCTATTAATACATAGTGAGTGAGAAAGGTGACTGGAAAGGAAACACCCAATGCATCATGGGAAGCCCCAGCAGCCTACGTCTATTGCAGCATAACTAAGGGAGGATTCAGGGTCACCTGGTCCAGCCCTAACTATATGCTTTAGCAAAAAGGAAAGTTTGAAGCCTAATCTTAAAAATTTTAAAAATCATTATTCAAAAAAAATTTTTAATGAGGGAAATAGGCAGAGCTTTCCAGGCTCTGCTCAACTACTCATCACCTTGACAATAATCGACTAGTAAGACTCGACTGTACACTGTGTTCGTGTTTTCCTCCCAAACAATAAGTTCAGTTGGAGCAGCCTTTCAACGCCTCTCTGTGTCTCTCGCAAAGTCGACCCAGACAACAAAGTAAAGCTAGTTTTCAGCTACAAGCCCAACACGAACCCGACGTATTAGCCAGAGGTCCCTTTACTACGGTTCGGAGCCGCAGACCTCTTTTATATACGCGCCGAACAGTTTTCTATACGAGATCGCTGCAAAAAGTGCAGCCTTACCTAATGTCCACCTACTGTTACTCATTTATATTAAGATTTAAACATCTAGCTGGTGTTGGTATGGAGAGTAACCTTCAGTAATAGTAATAAATCACACAGCAATAGGACATTCATGTACTATTCAAAACGCGTTACTCTCATTGAGTAACGTAACAGAATAAGTTACAAACTACATTTTGGGGCATGTAGTCTGTAGTGGAATACATTTTTAAAGTAACCTTCCCATCACTGCTGCTGACAGACAGCTCTAACCGTGTTTGTGTGTGTCAGTATGTTTGATGTAGGAGGACAGCGGGACGAACGCAGGAAGTGGATTCAGTGCTTCAACGGTGAGAAAAAAACAGATTCTTTATCGATCGAGCCTGAAAGCAGCAGGGAGTTTGATGTGTGTGTGCACTTGCGTCCAGATGTGACCGCCATCATCTTCGTGGCAGCGAGCAGCAGCTACAACATGGTGATCCGTGAGGACAACTCCACCAATCGGCTGCGAGAATCTCTGGACCTCTTCAGATCTATCTGGACCAACAGGTTCTCTGACTGACTGAAGTTGCCAATTACACTCTGATTGGCTGCCTTAAACACTTCCTACCAACTGAGTACATGTAGTTGACTGTCCCTGTTCTCTGATTGGCCGTAGGTTCCTGAAGACTATTTCAGTGATCCTCTTCCTGAACAAACAGGATGTTCTTGCAGAGAAGATTCTGGCTGGAAAGTCGAAGCTGGAGGATTATTTCCCAGAATATAACAACTACCAGCTTCCTGCTGATGGTAAATATCCAAAGAGTGTGGAAAGTTACAGGGAGTGCAGAATTATTAGGCAAGTTGTATTTTTGAGGAATAATTTTATTATTGAACAACAACCATGTTCTCAACGAACCCAAAAAACTCATTAATATCAAAGCTGAATGTTTTTGGAAGTAGTTTTTAGTTTGTTTTTAGTTTTAGCTATTTTAGGGGGATATCTGTGTGTGCAGGTGACTATTACTGTGCATAATTATTAGGCAACTTAACAAAAAAACAAATATATACCCATTTCAATCATTTATTTTTTACCAGTGAAACCAATATAACATCTCCACATTCACAAATATACATTTCTGACATTCACAAAAACAAATCAGCGACCAATATAGCCACCTTTCTTTGCAAGGACACTCAAAAGCCTGCCATCCATGGATTCTGTCAGTGTTTTGATCTGTTCGCCATCAACATTGCGTGCAGCAGCAACCACAGCCTCCCAGACACTGTTCAGAGAGGTGTACTGTTTTCCCTCCTTGTAAATCTCACATTTGATGATGGACCACAGGTTCTCAATGGGGTTCAGATCAGGTGAACAAGGAGGCCATGTCATTAGTTTTTCTTCTTTTATACCCTTTCTTGCCAGCCACGCTGTGGAGTACTTGGACGCGTGTGATGGAGCATTGTCCTGCATGAAAATCATGTTTTTCTTGAAGGATGAAGACTTCTTCCTGTACCACTGCTTGAAGAAGGTGTCTTCCAGAAACTGGCAGTAGGACTGGGAGTTGAGCTTGACTCCATCCTCAACCCGAAAAGGCCCCACAAGCTCATCTTTGATGATACCAGCCCAAACCAGTACTCTACCTCCACCTTGCTGGCATCTGAGTCGGACTGGAGCTCTCTGCCCTTTACCAATCCAGCCACGCGCCCATCCATCTGGCCCATCAAGACTCACTCTCATGTCATCAGTCCATAAAACCTTAGAAAAACCAGTCTTGAGATATTTCTTGGCCCAGTCTTGACGTTTCAGCTTGTGTGTCTTGTTCAGTGGTGGTCGTCTTTCAGCCTTTCTTACCTTGGCCATGTCTCTGAGTATTGCACACCTTGTGCTTTTGGGCACTCCAGTGATGTTGCAGCTCTGAAATATGGCCAAACTGGTGGCAAGTGGCATCTTGGCAGCTGCACGCTTGACTTTTCTCAGTTCATGGGCAGTTATTTTGCGCCTTGGTTTTTCCACACGCTTCTTGCCACCCTCTTGACTATTTTGAATGAAACGCGTGATTGTTCGATGATCACGCTTCAGAAGCTTTGCAATTTTGAGACTGCTGCATCCCTCTGCAAGATATCTCACTATTTTTGACTTTTCTGAGCCTGTCAAGTCCTTCTTTTGACCCATTTTGCCAAAGGAAAGGACGTTGCCTAATAATTATGCACACCTGATATAGGGTGTTGATGTCATTAGACCACACCCCTTCTCATTACAGAGATGCACATCACCTAATATGCTTAATTGGTAGTAGGCTTTCGAGCCTATACAGCTTGGAGTAAGACAACATGCATGAAGAAGATGATGTGGACAAAATACTCATTTGCCTAATAATTCTGCACTCCCTGTAATGTCCTTGTCTCAAAGGTTTGCACTGAATTTCAAACTTGCTGCTCCTTCCTCCTGGAATAAGCTGCAGAATGTGCAGGAGACTTAAGGTTTGACTGAGTTTAAGGCCATTTTAAATGAGTTGAATGCAGTTAATTCAGGATGCAAATGTTTTTCCTGAATATTATTAGCTTTGTTTCTGGCCTTGGAGCGTTGCTCTGAAGGCTTATTGTGACTGAAGTCTGTACGTGATTTTTCTTTTCTTTTTTTTTTTTTTTTTTTTTTTTTCCCCCCCCTCTTTGTGTGATTGACTGCTGTGTGTGTGTGTGTGTGTGTGTGTGTGTGTGTGTGTGTGTGTATATATATGTGTGGCTTACACCTGTAATGCTGTCATTCTTGGTTGGGACTTTTAATCTCGAGACTTTTTATTTTTTCCTGGTTGAATAAACACAAATGGAAATCTGTCCCACCAACACATGAGTGCGCCTCGGGCACGTGAACACACCTCTTGACCATGCACACTTGTTTCAGCTGTTCCAGACACTGATGAAGACCCCAAAGTGATGAGGGCCAAGTTCTTCATCAGAGATGAGTTTCTGGTAAAATCGCTTCCTGCCTTGACATCACGCTATCACACGATGGCGTGTTCAGACTAACATGCGACTCCCGTTTCAGAGGATCAGTACGGCGAGCGGTGACGGCAAACATTACTGCTACCCTCACTTCACCTGTGCTGTTGACACCGAGAACATCCGCCGTGTCTTCAACGACTGCCGTGACATCATCCAGCGGATGCACCTGCGGCAGTATGAACTGCTCTGACTGCTGGGCGCCGCCTGGCCCCGGCCACTCTGAAGAAGCCGATAAGTAATGGAAGCAGATAGCCGATCAATGCTCATAGCGTTTGTGATATTTATTAGTGATTATAGATTAGGACAGACTCTTATTAGCTGTGTGTTCCATGTGCTTTATGTCCTGCAGGGCATTGTGGTCAGAATTATTGGCATGGCAGCAATGTGTCATGTGGGAGGAGGTGGAGTCTGGAAATCTATTTTTACATGTTATTTGTGTTATCTTTGCTCTGATTGGCTGATCCATTTGAATAATTAAACACCTTTGTTTACCTGTGAACTTGGGGTCAAAGGTCAGTCTTTATTCAGAAGCTGTTCAAATGTTTTTATTTGTTATTCAGAGAGCTAAGTGTTTACCTGCAGGTTGCCAGGTGTGTCCTGGCTCCGCTATGCCACGGTAACCTATAGACTCAAGATTCATGTCCACAGCAGATGGAATATAACGTGACAGGAAGCGACTCTGTCTTCTAATCTGAAGACTGTCTTTCCAATTAATTTCCAAATTAAAATTCAGGGATTTTTCTACCACCCTTTTTAAAAAAACAAAAAACAAAAACAAAAAAAAACCTCTTCACATTTTAAGAGCTTCACGTTGTTGATTTTGAACACTTTCTCAGAAACACAAGCTGTGACGATGTTTTCACCCTTTGAGAAGCAACAGCACACAGAGAAACTGGGGACTTTGAAGTGATACCAGATTGTTCAGCTTTCTGCTCCTGAACAACTATAACATATCTTTATGGTTTGATCCAAATGAAACATACAAATAAAATTTTTATTTTTTATTTTTGTTGCTGATCTTCAGATGACAGTGCATCTAAATAAAGGGCACAGAGACACAGAACTACTACTCTGTCATTAAACGAGTTAGGAGAGAGTAATGTAGCTTACTGTCAACATGTAGATGAAAATGAGCTGATGGTAACTAATCTCAGGCTGGCAGTATTATACCTGCTGGCTTTAATGCCACAAACCAGCCAGGTGAGCAGGTGCAGATGACTCTGCCGGCTTGAGGACTCTGATCACCAGAGCAGGTACGAAGCACTAAAGTGATCTCGTTTATCCTCAGTCTTTACTAAAAACATCTAAAAACAATAAACTGTGAGAGGATGAGATAACTGAGCTATGCTGCAGAATCACGTACGTGTGTCTGTATTCTGACTGCCACCAGGTGAGAGGCATGTGTACCTGAGTGTGTCACCTGCTCATCACCGGGCACACCTGTGCTATCCCATAGTTTGGGCTGTGGGAGAACAGAGATATCTTTGAACCTTCTTCCTGTAACAGCGCCACTTGAACTTAGGACAGGTACTTTATCAGCTGGTTTATACCTGCACAACTAAGCACACAACACTGCCCCCTGATGGTGAAGCTTCTCTTAAATTCTCTGATTAAACATTCTCACATTAAACATTTCCTGTGGTCAGAGTCAGCTGATGGCTTTGTAAAGTTTCACATAGGATAAGGTCAGATCATGTGAACGCCATAAATGAACGCAGTGATGGGAAAACAAACGCGAGACTGACTTAAATGGGCTAAACACCATAAGTGTGAAAACACCCTAAGACTGTAATTGGAGTATTCTCAGTAATCTGAGTAATCTTCATGTAAACAGTTGGTTTTTATGCTGTGTTGTGTACTGAATATTTTTAAGTATTGGAGTACCTGTAACAGCTGTTACCATGGTTAATGCTCATCATGTACTAATGTTCAATCGACTTGAAACAATCCACTTCCTGTACAGATGTTTCTAACATGGTGGGCAGGTCAGAAGGGTCTGTGGCCACATTTTCTACAGGTGCACCAGATCTTCTGAACTAGTCAAAAGTAAGTGGACAGACCGACATGATCTGTCACTCTGTCCTCCAGTGAGTCAGAGAATGACTCATGACCTGTATGTGATGCCAGTGATGTTTAAAAATAAAAGAAAAAGCTTTTATTCTGAAGAGTATTACATTTTTATTTCGCCTGTAAAGTCAGACAGGTACACACAGGTGGGACATTCGGGCTCTGTGCCTCCTTCACCAACTCCAGTAACAGGTGAGCACATCTGTGACCTCACTGTGTGTTCAAAGCGCTCTGTGTAAAAACTGCTTTTCTGGAACCACTCCTCTGTCCATCCACTGTTCTGGTCACAGAGATCCATGCGGTTCTCTGAGATCCTGACTGCGTGTCGCTCGGATGGTGCGCCTGCTGAATTTGGATTAGTTGCAGCTGGATAGTGTAGTGGTAAAACTACACACCTCTGGAGTGTAGGTCACAAATTCAGTTCCCACCCAGTATCCAGTAAGGGTTCTGGCTAGATCCCTCATTCTAAAAACCAGCCTTGGAGTGACGTGGCTATGTCTGCAGCCTGTCCGCAGTTCAGGACACAAGCATTTCACCACATGTTCATTATGTTGTACTGTGTATGTGACAAATAAAATCTGTGTCTGATAAAAGGGTGGAAATAGAACGATAGTGGCGTTCACGAGAATGGGACATAAAAAAAATGTTTGACATTTGCAGCCTGTCTGTGTTTTTCCAACACTGGCTTTCACCTCCAGTCTCTGATGTTAGAGGGCGCTCTCCTGCGCGCCTGGTGGAGGCAGTGTTGCCAACTAAGTGAGTTTGTCACTATATTTAGCGACCTTTCAGACCCCCTTAGCGACTTTTTTTTCTAAAAAGCGACTAGCGATAAATCTAGCGGCTTTCTCTGGTATTATTGGAGACTTATTTATGACGACTTTTTGACGTGAAAGTGCATATCGCTCTTACTCTCAATAAGCAGCGGTGCTGCCGTGGGCACCTCGCCCGTTCCAAAGTGCTCACGGGCGGAGGTAGTCCTCCCCCAGCTGCTATCAGGGCAGAAGATGTTCACACCTATGCGTCCAAACTGCAAATGAATTGCGCATGAGCGAAGCCGCTGCTCCCGCACTGACTGTAACGCAGTCAGTTCTTTTACTCTTATGCTGTTTTATGGATCACAAGGTTTAAAACTACTTATAAACACACACTCACACAAAGTAACTCCACCAGGGTGCCAATTTCGGGTCACTGTTGCCGGTCCAAGCCCGGATAAAGGATCAGGGTTGGAATTGTGACATTAAAAAAAACAATAATTGCTAAAAGAAATGTAATTTTTAGTTCTAAATAAATTCTAAATGCATTTACAACGTTTTCTAATCACTTTATGTCTCTTCGACGATGTTATTTCTCTCTCCAACAAGGTAGGTTACAATTACATTAGCATGACCAATTATGCAAATTAGGCAATGACGTCATTTAGCGACTTCTAGCGACTTTAAGAGCAGCCAGTAGCGATTTTCCTTACTGAGGAGTTGGCAACACTGGGCGGAGGCCCCCTTCATGTAAACGCAACATCGCTCCGTCAGCACGAGCCGTTCAGAGACTCTGCTGTGGTCACGTGACTGCACTGCTTCCAACGCGCGCAAACACACTAGGGGGGACTGTAAACGGGCGCGTTCGGAGGCCTGTCCACAACAACTGCACTGCGCATGCGCGTCTCCCACAGGGGTTTGGCGCGCTGCCTGCGTGCCTCCGCAGAGTGAGCGTGCTGGCGCAAAGCTCGTCACCGTCACAACAACAACAACAGGAGGACAAAGTGTCGCGACCTCCCCCCCCCTCCCCGCCGGAGCCGACCCCCTCCCCCGACGGACGCCCCCGGTCTCGTGTCACGGTAAGACTCGCTCGCGGACCCGCGCGCCTCTGGTCCCGCCGCGGCCGCCGTTTCCGCGGGGATGCTGCGCGCTCTCGAGCCGTTCATGGCCGCTCGAGCTCCGTGTGGCCGAGGCCGCGGCGCCGTGGCTGCTCGCGTGCCTGCGTGTCCGTCCCGGGGACGGCGGAGCGGTGGCCCGCGAGCCGGTGAGCGCGCGGGTTAGCGAGAAACTCCATCTTCTCTCCGTCCTGTCCGCCATTTCACGCGCACTGACCGGGGCCCGCTCACGCACCGGTACCAAGTACAGATGGCGGAAGTACCGGTGATCCGACTAACGGCCACGCGACTTTCCCCGATCCTCACCGAGCGCCGTTCAGACCGGAATTGGCTGGCTTCATCCCGGGTTGGACCGGTACCGGGACAGGCTATCCCGGGCCGGGCTGTACCGGAACGCTCCGATCAACGATCGATATTAACGGCTACATGCTAACAGCTAGCCTGCTCTCGTCTCCTCAGCTCGACTCGCAGCGTGCACGCGTTCCATGCGCGTGTCCGCTGTATAGGAGCTGCATGTACTGCGCGCGCGTGTACCCGAGTATTACAGCAGCACGTGACAGCTGGATCAACGACAGCATTGATGATTATCAGTGTATTGATCTGCTGATCGAACATTGATCACGTGTTGTTTGTTAAGACAACTGCCTGCAGTTCTGCTCAGAGTTCCTGGATTACAGCAGTTTGAAATAAAGCTGTTGAAAAGTGTTTCACCTTTGACCTCAGCCTTACCACTTCCTATGTCCTAGCCTTGTTTCCTTTCCTTAGAGCAAGTGTGGAATCGTCCCAAGCAAAACCTCCGTCCTCAGACTGTTCGTCAGTAGGTCAGAATCAGATATCAGAATACTTTATTAATCCCTGGAGAAATTATTTTGATTACAGTGCTCCAGTACAAACAGTAACAAAGACAGACATTACAAGAAGTAACTAATAGACACAATATACTATATACTAGAGCAGGGCGATATGGCCAAAAATATTTATCACGATATATATTTGAAAATTTGTGATAACGATATAACTGACGATATAATTGATGCGAGACAAAATACAACTCCACAACATTACTAGCGCAAAAAGACAACCTTCCATTTATTTTCACTTAAACAAGAAGCTGGTTTTTATGTAAATTAAAGCTTTATAAAAAATGTAACAGTGCAAATGCAAATTCCTTGCTTAAAGTTTAACCAAAAGGCATTTCCAGTAGAAATGGGCTGACATATCCTGAGCATAACCATGTATAATATCCACTGAAGTTAAAAAGAGGTGCTTTGCAACATTAAACTGCAGTGTGCAGTACGTATTTTTCGGAACATAAGGTGCACGGGATTATAAGGCACATTAAGCAAAACAAAGCAGTCAGATAAATCAAACTTTATTAAACTCATTATTCTTGCTTCCTCCACTTCTGTACCATTGATTCATTAATGTTGAATTCTCTGGCAGCTGCTCTATTCCCATGTTGTTGCAGTATATTAATGACTAACCTTGTATTGTGGATGGATTATCTCAGTTGTTCTCCTGACTGAAGTTTGGTCCGTTTACAGCATAGGTGTCAAACTCTGGCCCGCGGGCCAAATTTGGTCCGCAGCCTAATTACATTTGGCCCGCGAAGCCATACCAAATTACTATTAGAGCTGGCCTACTGGTATTATACAGCTAATATATATATTGTTTAGTATTAAGCTTTGCTTGTTCCATATTCAGTTTTCCAGCAAAACTTATTTGAGTCCATAAGAAAAGATTCATTCCTATATCTGGAGGAAGATTTTTTTTAAATAAATATTAATGTTAGCCCATGACTTTGTTCCAGTTTTGAATTTTGGCCCACTGTGTATTTGAGTTTGACACCCCTGGTTTACAGCATCCTGCCATGCGATTGCATTTGTCTCTAACTATCAGGAACCTTAACGTTAACTTTTATAAGTGGAAAAGTGTTAGTGTTCGTCCTCCAGCTTCACTGTTTATGTTATGCTAACATAGCTGTGTCGCTAGCGATCAGGTAGCACATCATTATATACCAGGTAGCCCAACTTCAGTAACCCTACAAACGTCACTGCTGTTTAGTTTCCTCATTTATGTTGGACGTGATAGCAGAGCTGTACGTTTGAATTTTTTCAGAAATCTCTCAGTCAGAACATGCTATATCATGCTTAGGTAACTAGCGAAACTAGCGAGCTAACTTCCGCTACCTTCCTGCTAACTTCTAACTCCGTTAAATGTAATAAATTTTGTTTTCATGGATGCCTGGAAGTTAAACTTCATAGTTACACCTGGTAAAGCAGCAATGCTGATCGTTTTATTAAAGATGAAATAATTGAGACAGTTTTTAACTCTCAGTGATGTAGGGTTGCCAGCCGTCCCTTAAAAAACGGAATCGTCCCGTATTTAGAAACAAAAGCACACGTCCCGTATTGAGCTAATAAGGGACGCACTTTGTCCCGTAATACAGTGAGAATCAAAAGTAGTCTATAAATGTTTATGGAATTAACGCTTTGTTTGAAATCATAATTCCCAGCCCCTCTCCTGCTTTGTGACCAATAAGCTGACAGCACACTTATGACAATTCGAGTATGACAATTCAGATTACCGTTCATCTCATTGGTCGAGGAAAGGTCGCTTACGGAGAAAATACCGGAAGACAACAGATGACCACAACAAGAAGCATGGCCAACAGGGAAACAAACGCCGACACTGTGGTGCAAGTCTCGGACGACGGTACACCTAAAGCTGGACATACACTGTGCGATTTTCAAACTGCACGATTGACTCACAGGGGTTATAAGTTTATAGGTCACGATGCAGGGTCTCACACTATACCGCCCGATGCTCTGGTGCGACCTGAGTGCTCACACTGTGCCTCCATAAAATGAAGGTTATAACAGAAAATCTGTCGCTCGCTCTCCCTCTCTGTCTTTCACTCACACAGACACACCACCACCATCAACTTTGCTAAATTGCTAATGAAAGACATTGATCAGGCAGCTGTGATTGAGCAGCAATGTAAATCCAACTATTTTCACGGTTGTTGTGGTCGTGATAATTTTGTGATACCACATCGAAAAGGCTCGGATGAGCTTTCCAAAGTTCTACAAGTTGTGCCTCCATCGCTTGTGTCCAGATCACACGCTGCACTGCCGTGCTGCTCCGTCTTTTTCACCGACGTTTACGTGTTTGCGCGTGAGCAGTGTGAGCAGCTGCGGTGACACCCTCACGAGCGATTGATGATCGGGAGCTGCTCGAGGTGTTAATCGCTTCTCGTTACCCCACATATACTACACGATGCACGATGAAGGCCAAAATTGGGCCGATCACCAAATCGGTCGCATGACTCAAAAATCGGCTCAAAATGGGCCAAAAAAATCACACAGTGTAAGCCCAGCATTAGAGCAGCAATGTTTGTTCCCCTCAGAGAAAGAAAAAAAGGCTGCAAAAGTACAGGGAGGAATGGGAAAAGGAAAACACCTGGCTGGAAAAGTGCACGATAACACCTATACAGCGCACTGCACTGTGTGCCGGCGCACTTTTTCCATAGGCATGCTTCTAATGGTGGGCACATGAAGAATATGAGGGGCGTGAAAGCTCGGGGAACCCTTAACCAATTTCTTGTCCACCTGGCCACGGCAGAAGCGGATATGGTATGTAAACATTGGTTTGTTTTTTTTAAACCCTCTGGTTAAGGTTAATATGGGCATGTGCAGTGAATATCAGCGCTATGTGGCCAGAAGTGTGATAATATAATTTATTTTGTGTAATAAACAACTGCAAGGATAGATGATTACAACAAATACATGACTAATACATAAAAGTAATACATAGTTTAATAATGATGATGACTTAAGATGCGTAATCATGGGAACAAGTGGGTTTACAAACAGGAGCAGCTGATTAGCATTAGAAAAGCTGAAATAATACCTCAACTGAAGCCAATTGTAGTAAATGCACTATATGTGCACAGTTACAAGAATATTTTTGTTCTATTGTTTTCTATTAATTTATATAATTTTAAGTTAAGCAGGACAGAGTTCTTTTAAAGAAAGATTTACTTATATTCTCAAAAGTTAAGCATGACAGGCTTGTGTTTAAGAAAGAGACCTGCTTTACTGTGTTAATGTTGTCATTTTGAGCTAAAAATAAGTGGCTAAATGATCATTTGTTTCCCATATGGTCATATCACAAAGAATATGCATCTGCTTAAATCAAATTCAAGTCAAATGGTTAAAAAATAATTTCACACACAAAAAAAGAGCTACCACACCGGGAAGGGTGAAGACAACTGGGTTGCCCGGCCCTGGCCACGAGGTGTCCCTTATTTATTTTTCAGGGAGTTGGCAACCCTAGCTGCAGTGTTCGTTTGACCTGAAGGATACAGAGTTTAGGACCCAGATTACTCCCAGATTTAAGAGCATCTTAAATACGAATATCGTTGCACCCCTAATATATATATATAGGTTGCAACAATACTCGTATCAATATTGAACCGTTCGATACAGTGCTTTCGGTTCGATATGTATCGAACAATACATAATTTTTAATTTGTTTTATCAACTTTTCTTCTGACGATGCTGTCTGTGTTGAGAGCTCAGTGGATCTGCGTTCCACTACTCTGCCTCGGCTGCACCGTCGAGCGCAGATCCACTGAGCGCAGCGTGCTCTTGTGGGGGGTGGGCAAGCTAGCGAGACAGAAGCTAAGCTCGTTGCAACATGGCAACTTCCTCAACACTACCTGAAATTGAGCCTCCCCCACCCTCATTCAGATCTGGCCTTTGGAACTATCTTGGTACATATATATATATATATATATATATATATATATGTGTGTGTGTATAGAAGTCACTTATTGATAAATGTCTGAATAAGAAAGAAGAGCATGTGCAAAAAGGGTGTAGCTGTTGCAGTATACAGTGTGTTAAGAGGATGACTAAAGCTGGGCATACACTGCGATTTTTTTTTCCAGTCGCGTTATTCAGCTTCTGCTCAAACTGTATGATTGACTCGCAGGGGTTAGAAGGTCGTAGGTCACGATGCAGGGCCTCACACTATACGGCCCGATGCTCTGATGCGCCCCGAGTGCTCACACTGTGCGTCCATAGCATGAAGGTTATAACAGAAAATCTGTCGCTCGCTCTCCCTCTCTGTCTTTCACTCACACAGACACACACCACCATCAACTTTGCTAAATTGCTAATGAAAAATCAGGCAGCTGTGATTGAGCAGCAATGTAAATCCAACTATTTTCACGGTTGTTGTGGTCGTGATGATTTTGTGATGTCACATCGAAAAGGCTCAGATGAGCTTTCCAAAGTTCTACAAGTGCCTCCATCGCTTGTGTCCAGATCACACGCTGCACTGCTGCTCCGTCTTTTTCACCAACGTTTATGTGTTTGCGTGTGCGCAGTGTGAGAGGCTGCGGTGACACTCACGACGGTCATGTGGATTTCAAACCGGGAGCTGGTCGTGAGGTGTTAATCGCTTCTCGTTACCCCACGTATACTACTAGGGGCGATTGTGGCTCAAGAGTTGGGAGTTCGCCTTGTAATCGGAAGGTTTCCGGTTCGAGCCCCGGCTTGGACAGTCTCGGTCGTTGTGTCCTTGGGCGAGACACTTCACCTGTAGCCTACTGGTGGTGGTCAGAGGGCCCGGTGGCACCAGTGTCCGGCAGCCTCGCCTCTGTCAGTGCGCCCCAGGGTGGCTGTGGCTACAATGTGGCTTGCCATCACCAGTGTGTGAATGTGTGTGTGAATGGGTGGATGACTGGATATGTAAAGCGCTTTGGGGTCCTTAGGGACTAGTAAAGCGCTATATAAATACAGGCCATTTACCATTTACACGACGCACGATGAAGGCCAAAATCGGGCCGATCACCAAAGCGTTCGCACGACTCAAAAATCGGCTCAAAATGGGCCAAAAATCGCACAGTGTAAGCCCAGCATTGTACAGGGATGGTGTACATCAGCTGTTCAAGGGGTTCAAGGTTCTTTATTTGTCACATGCATAGTTATACAAGTATAACACACAGTGAAATGTAGCCTGACGCGCTCCTCGACATGTGCAAAAAAATTGTGGGGGGGGTGTAGAGGAAAAACATTATATATATATATATATATATATATATATATATATAGTGTATACATTGGGTGAATGTGCAGTAGTAGCAGTAGTAGCAGCAAGCAGGTGGAACGACTGCGTCCTGACCCTCAGAGTTCTGTCTTATATCCAAAGCACACTGAGCCTCAGCTCATGTGTCTGAACTGCCAGGAATATTGAGCCACTAATTTGCTCTACTAAAAACATAGCTGGCTGCTTTTTCTTTGTAAGGAAGTGACTGTTAGGAGATTAGAATAAGTTACCTTACATAGAACAAGATGAAATCTCACATTTTTATATTTTCCTGCTGTGGAACTCCTTTCCTCCACCCTGTTTGGGATTTGCAGTAACAGTCCTCCATCATCACTGATCCCAGCTGACATGAAGCATGAGTCCTGAAGACTGTTAAGTCCTCTAAGCACACGCTGGTCAGTTCATGTAGATCACAGTGTTGAGTAGGGCTGGGCCATATTATACCGTTCACGGTAATACTGGTACAATGCTAGGCAACGATAAGAAAATGAAATACTGCGATAGAATATGGGTAAAACGCGCATGCAGTGCCGAAAAAGCGCGGCGGTAACGGAGAATGAGAATGGGGAAAGCAGATTGAGTGAAACGGATGAACCAGAATTAGTTTGTAAAAATGGTGCAACTTAACTGGTTTGGTGTTTGTCCGTCAGATACACAACAAAGCACTTTTTTTTTGTAGAACATGCAAGCGGCCGTCATTATTGCCGTATTTGTCGGCCTAAGGTGCTTGTTAATCTGGGAGTAATCTGGGTCCTAAACTCCGTCCTTTAAGGTCCCGAAGTCAAACGAACATCACTGAGAGTTAAAAACTGTCTAAATTCTTCCAACTTTAATAAAATGACCAGTGTTGCTGCTTTACCAGGTTTAACTATGATGTTTAACATCCAGGCATCCATGAAAACAGAATTCATTACATTTAACGGAGTTAGAAGTTAGCGGAAGTTAGCTCGCTAGTTTCGCTAGTTACCTAAGCATGATATAGCATGTTCTGACTGAGAGATTTCTGAAAAAATTCAAACGTACAGCTCTGCTATCACGTCCAACATAAATGAAGACAATGACGTTTGTAGCGTTACTGAAGTTGGGCTAGCTGGTGTTTAATGCTGTGCTACGTGATCGCTAGCGACACAGCTATGTTAGCATAACATGAACTAAAAGTTAACGTGAGGGTTCCTGAGGGTTAGGGACAAATGCAATCGCATGGCAGGATGCTGTAAACCAAACTTCAGTCAGGAGAACAACTGAGATAATCCATCCACAATATGAGTTTAGACATTAATATACTGTCAACAACATGGGAATAGAGCAGCTGTGATAGAATACAGCATTAATGAATCAATAGTACAGAAGTGGAGGAAGCAAGAAGAATGAGTTTAATAAAGTTTGATTTATCTGACTGCTTTGTTTCGCTTGATGTGCCTTATAATCCCGTGCACCTTATGGTCCGAAAAATACATATTTGACTTTTTTATTTGCCACACTGCAGTTTAATGTTGCAAAGCACCTCTTTTTAACTTCAGTGGATATTATACATGGTTATCGTCAGTTATATCGTTATCGCAAATTTTCAAATATATATCGTGATATATATTTTTGGCCATATCGCCCTGCCCTAGTGTTGAGCTCATACAGCGTTCTTCACACAGCGACGACTCAACGGGAAGTAGTTTTATTCTAGCTGTGTGATGTTCAGTTGTGAGTTTAACAGCTGCTGATAAAAACTGTAAATATGTCAGCAGGTTACCGATGAAATAGAAAATGCAGTTATGACGAACACATGATATTACGTCGATGTTTTCATGAAAGATTAGGACTGTGGACAGCTATCTAAAGGATGCGCCGGTGTCTCCTCTGCTTAAGGACGCACTGAAGCTCCTTTCCTTAGTATGTGGGACAGCTCTGATTATGGCCGCCACACAGATACTTTCGGGTCACGTCTCTCAGTGAAGAACTTTCACTAGCAAAATGGACTCAGTGGGTTCAGTGAGCTGACAGGAAGTGACATCATGAACAGTTAGTGGTGGTTGATGTGACAGGAAGTTCAAAGATGAATCATCATTACGCTGATGGTGCGATCTCAAACATCGACTGTTTTTAAGAATCCAAACAATCTGAAGGGAAATCTTTAAAACCGCACCGTGAGTCGTCGGAGGCCTGTGAACATGTGACACATGGATCACATGACCTGACAATAAAAGCCTGCTCACACGTTTGCAGTGAAAGGCTTTTAATTTGAAATAATACAGGAAGTTTATGTATAAGGGTTGGAGCAGGTCAGGTCTGCTGATTGGAAGGTCGGCGGTCCGATCTCTGGCCGCTGCAGTCTGCGTACCCTTGTTTCTCCATTAGAGTGTGAACGAGTGTGATTGGGAGACAGAGGTGCGTTGTATATAGCGCTCAAAGAGAAGTGCTACATAAGAACCAGTCTATTTACCACAAACAGCATGATGCAGTAACAGGTGACCAGGTTGCTATGGTAACAGACACCATCCAGCTGTGTACTGCAACTCCATTTACACTGTTGTAATGTCAGAGCTGATGTCATCTGTGTTCAGTATCATGTGACGTATCACGTGATCAGCTGTGACCTCATGCAAACACCTACAGATGTTCTTCCTGGCTAGTGTCGTTAGCTAACCATCAACACCTGGTTGTTGCTGGAGCCGGGGCTTTGCCTCGGTCATAGCTGAAGGGAGAAATGGTGTACTGGAGCTCCTCTGACATAGAACGCTGATCATTCATGAGGCCTTAGGATGGGGAAGGTATAGATCAGAGACACGAGGAGAACCTCACATGATTGTAATGTAAAAACGGGTGTTGATGATGTCACACATTTTGATTGGTCAGGTGGTTTCAGTCCTGGGGGATAATACTAGCTGTAAGTATCATTACCCCCTGACCAGACCAGGGTGCTTTGAACCTGATCACGTGATCTGTACCTATTCTCAGATGGCGGAAATGGTGAAGTACGTGGACGACGAACATAAGAGCATCTTCTTGAAGCTGCTGAATGAGCAGCGGCTGGAGGGCGAGCACTGCGACATTGCCGTGGTCGTCGAAGACGTCAAGTTCCGTGCTCACCGCTGCGTCCTCGCCGCCTGCTCCAACTACTTTAAAAAGCTCTTCAAAAAACACGAGGTACCTCAAAAATACATCTGTGTACTTAATGAGTACTTTGAACACAAAGTATTGTACAGATTTTTTCAGTTTTATTAGTATAGTGCCAACAACAGTTGCCTCAGGCAATTTAGATAGTAAGGTAAAGAGTACAATAAATACAGTTTACCTGGTGAAGACCGATTGTGCAAGGTGACACCAAGGTCCCCGTCAGCAACATCTTATTAACATTTAAATCTACAACACATTTAATTTCATCATTTCATTTTAGAGGATCATCATTTAGCCTGGAGAAATAGTTTGCTGCTTTATAAGAAAGCCCTCCGCAAAGCCAGAACATCTTACTATTCATCACTGATTGAAGAAAATAAGAACAACCCCAGGTTTCTCTTCAGCTCTGTAGCCAGGCTGACAAACAGTCAGAGCTCTGTGGAGCCAACCATCCCTTTAACGTTAACTAGTAATGACTTCATGAACTTCTTCACAAATAAAATTCTTGTCATTAGAGAAAAAATTACCAATAATCATCTCACAGATGTAATATTATCTACAGCTACTCTTAGTACCATTGATGTTAAGTTAGACTCTTTTTTCTCTAATTGATCTTTCTGAGTTAACTTCAATAATTACTTCCTCCAAACCATCAACGTGTCTTTTAGACCCCATTCCTACAAAACTGCTCAAAGAAGTCCTGCCATTAATTAATTCTTCGATCTTAAATATGATCAACCTATCTCTAATGATCGGCTATGTACCACAGGGCCTTCAAGCTGGCTGTAGTTAAACCTTTACTCAAAAAGCATCTCTAGACCCAGCAGTCGTAGCTAATTATAGGCCAATCTCCAACCTTCCTTTCATATCAAAAATCCTTGAAAGAGTAGTTGTCAAACAGCTAACAGATCATCTGCAGAGGTTTATTTGAAGAGTTTCAGTCAGGTTTCAGAGCTCAGCACAACACAGAAACAGCTTTAGTGAAGGTTACAAATGATCTTCTTATGGCCTCTGACAGTGGACTCATCTCTGTGCTTGTCCTGCTAGACCTCAGTGCAGCGTTCGATACTGTCGACCATAATATCCTATTAGAGCGATTAGAACATGCTGTAGGTATTACAGGTACTGCACTGCAGTGGTTTGTATCATATCTATCTAATAGACTCCAGTTTGTGCATGTAAATGGAGAGTCCTCTTCACAGCTTAACAGCTGTGTGCTGTGTCCCAGTTCAGGGTATAATGGTTACACACACACAGTATGTATGTATATGTGTATATATATATATATATATATATATATATATATATATATATCCTCCTATATATGATATGTGTGTATATATATATATATGTATGTATGTGTATATGTATGGTGTCTGCAGTTCACTTCATGGCCTCCAAGGGTTCCCGAGTGTGTTCTGGTGAAATGTCTCACCTGTACGTGTGTGTCTTCTCAGGTGGACAACTCATCAGTGATTGAGATTGACTTCATCCGCTCTGACATCTTTGAGGAAGTCCTGAACTACATGTACACGGCAAAGATCTCTGTGAAGAAGAAGGACGTCAACCTGATGATGTCATCAGGCCAGATCCTCGGCATCCGCTTCCTTGACAAACTCTGCTCTCAGGTAACACACACAGGCGACACACAGACAGGTAATCCACATACAAGTGAAGCGTGTACACAGGTAACGCACATGCAGGTAGCATAAAATGCATGTAACACACAAGCTGGTGACACACACAGGTAACAGGTGTTGGTGGGTGTGTCCTCAGAAGCGAGATGTGTCGTCGGAAGACAAGGAGAAGTTTCCCTATGACATCGTAAAGATGGCGCTGCCGCCTGAGGCTCAGCTGGCCGCCGACTCGGAGGTACGGATTAACCCATTGTTTACCAGTTAACTGTCAGAGCCTGTACTTTGTAATCTGATTACTGTTGTGTGTAGGTGCTTGGCGAGCACGATGACACGTCCGCCACAGATGACCTTGTGGAGCCCTCAGCCAATCCGGAGCTGGAGAAGTCTCCCAGTGCAGCGCTGCATGTGCAAGAGGCGATCCTAAAGGAACTGACCAATGAGGATGTGCACAAGGTACGCATACTTACACCTGAGTATTCCTGTATCCACGACGACTGTCACTGACACATCGTCCATCCAGGTAACCTGCTACGACCAGGATGTGGTGACGGAGATGGAGGCGGAGCCTAAAGAGCTTGGAGCGGAGCATCACGCCACACAGACGCTGACCTTCGCGGACAGCATAGGGGAAGTGAAGGACGAGCAGCCGCCAGGCTGGTCAACGGCGACTGCCGACATGAAGTTCGAATACCTGCTGTACGGACACCGCGAGCAGCTCGGCTGCCAGGTGTGTGGGAAGACTTTCTTGGATGAGAGCAGACTCAGGTAAGTACACACCTCAATGATGAAAATGGATCTTGAAGCCACAGGCGAAGGACACATCTGTCTGTCTCTGCTCAGGAAGCACGAGAAGCTTCACTCGGCCGAGCGTCCGTTCGCCTGTGACATTTGCACCAAAGCTTTCACCACCCACGCTCACCTGAAAGGTAACCACACCCACGTACGTTTGCTTGCTTCTTACTTCTATGCTCCCTGAGGTCACCCTAACCCTCACCTGTCTGTTCAGAACACCTGAAGATCCACGCAGGTTTCAAACCCTACAGGTGTGACGTGTGTGGGAAATCGTTCATTCGCGCTCCGGACCTGAAGAAACACGAACGAGTTCACAGCAACGAGCGGCCCTTCGCCTGCCAGATGTGCGAAAAGGTGAACTCACCTGTCCTCTCACCTGTGCGTCCATCTTTCCTGTCACCATTGTAACCAGTCTGGCTCTCACCTGTGTGCCTGCAGGCTTTTAAACACAAGTCTCACCTGAAGGATCACGAGAGGAGACACAGAGGAGAGAAACCGTTCGTCTGTCCGTCCTGCACCAAGGCCTTCGCCAAGGTACTGCACTCAGTGTACTGAGTACTACATATGGTATATATAGACGGTACTACACACAGTATATAGACTAGAGATGGCACGATACCACTTTTAATGTCCGACACCGATATCATAAATTTGGATATCAGCCGATACCGATATGAATCCAATATAGTGTTTTTTAATCAATAAAACTCTTTTTTAATATCTTGCTGCTTTTTGTATAAGTTCATACTCAAGTTTAAATAAACAACAACACTAAAGCTCAAAATTCAAATTCAAATTTTATTTGTCACGTACACAGTCATACACAGTACGATATGTAGTGAAATGCTTGGACAACTGCTCGTGACCTAAAGAAAACAAAAAAGGAAAAGGCTATGAATAAGATAGGAAATAAATATGAAAAATTAAAAAGGGTAAATTTAACTAGGAAGGAATAAAATATAAATTAAGGTTAAAAATGAAATAACTGTACAACACAAATTAGAATGAAGGGTAAATTTAACTGGGAGAATAAGATAAAATATATAAATTAAAGTTGAAAATAAAATAACTGTACAACAAAATACACAATATAGAACTATATAAGAATGTATGAAGAAATATAAATAAATATATACACAATAACAGCAGCGTGATTTAAGTAATGAAGTGAAAACAATGTCCAGAATGTCCAGTGTGTGTAAGAACTGTATGTGTGGGTCAGTACTGTGTGGTGGTGTGTTTGAGAGACCGTATCGCCTTCAGCTATTCTGTTATACCTGTATGTAAAAAATACACTGCACCCAAAATATTTCATAGTTCAGCAACACTGATCAATCTAATAAACTTAAACCTGCTCCATCCTCCTATTCTGGTATTTTAAAGAGTAAGCAACCTAACTAATAGGGCTCTAAAACATATATCGGTTGTTAAGCTTAACGCTGGAATGCTTTACAAACACTCAGAGATGAACTTACACACTTGCTTTACTTCTCTCTGGGATCATTTCTTCGGAGATGAAATGCTGGTTTGGTAGCGAGGCTACAAATACACACAGCCGCTCTATCAGGTGACCACACTGCTGCGACGTTATGAGCCGAGTTACGCCGTGTCGCAAGTTTTGTGAGGTGCTTTTTTGATATTTAATGGATCGGATTACATTTTTTATTTCTCTCCGATATCTGTTCCAGTAATTTACGTCAGTATCGGACCGATACCGATACGTAATATCAGATCGGTCCATCTCTAGTACATATTATACCATATATACAGTACTGCAATCAGTATATACACAGTACTGTGTGGTCTTCCTAGTCCTAGTTAAAAATAACACAGCATCCTCTTTTGCATTGTGAGCTTCCTCGCCAAACATTATTATGCAACACCACAGACCAGTCTTCTTTTAGGTGTCCCACTGTTGCCATTCATCAGCTTTCTTAAATGCAGTGCCCCCTGCTGGTCAGCCTTATCATTACATCAACATCTGCATGTCAACACAAGTACTATACAGAGTATATACAGTACTGCACTAAGTATGTGTAATATTATGCTGTAGTATTACACAGTGTCCGTAGTGCCGGTACGTTTGTGTTGTGGTGCGTTCACTGTCCTTCTGTCATTTCAGGCGTCAGATCTGAAGCGTCATGAGAACAACATGCACAGTGAGAGGAAGCAGCTGAATCCTTTGCAGAGTGACACTGAGACACTGCAGGCTGCTGCCATGGCTGCTGAGGAGCAACATCTGGACTCCATCAGCTGCTCCTAACATCTGGACAGCCCTTTAACCTTTTGTTTTCTCACAAACTTTGAACGGACTTTGGCTGTGTTTGCTAGGAGCCTTTTTTCCTGCATCGAGTTGATGCACGTGAACCCAAGTGTAAGATAAACCGAGCGGTCATGTGACTCACATGTTGTCATGTGACCTCCCTCTGGCTACATTTGTGATTTGTAACCTGGCGTGTTTGTCTTTTCAGTTTGAAGCATAAATTTATAAACTGTGTAAATTATAAACACTTCTGCTCAGTTTCATGAGCAATGACAGAGAGAACAGTTTCAATAAAGATTCAACCTTATCGACATGTTCTCCTAAGGTTATTAGCCCAAAAAGGTTCTTCATCATTGGTCACATGACCAATTTAAGACAACACAACAACAAGATGCAGCGACCCAGAGTCTCCATTTCCACTTAGGTCGAAAGTGCAGACTTCAAACTATATACCAGTTTTTAAATTGTGTCGATGGGCCACAAAACCAGAGTTATGATAAAAAAATACACGCAATGGTTTTTCTGAACAAAAGAGCGGTGTTTACAGCGGGAAGAAACGGCGTTTTCTAAGGACAACGCTAGCAAACACTCGCCGTTTGCAATTGAAAAAAGAAAAAGAAAAAACACCCCTAATTTTTGTTAAAGTTTTCCATGTCAACCAATCACAGACGGACATGGCAGCATGTGGCACTTGGTTGTTTAGGGAGAGGGGGCAGTTTTAGGAGTGACACCGTCGAGAGAAAGCAGGCGAGCAAAAGAAAGAAAGAGCGAGTTTCCATATGTGAGACATTAGTGATGTTTAGCGTGTTTGGAGGCTGTAGTTAGTGTGTTGTGTAGTTGTTTTGTGTGTCAGTTATACTGCTGAATGTCACATTTGCTCCAAAAAGCCACCAATGGCAGATTCCAGTGTAAACGCTGTTCCCACATGGAAAACTGGACTGATGCACCTCCTGCTGTCAGACCTGCAGGTTTATCCCTGCGCTCTTCTCCTCTGTCTGAGAGTGGACAGAAACATTTTTTGGACTGGCACAAATAATTTGTGTGCCTTCTTATTTGATGCAGCACACCTGATTGTTCTGTAAATAGATTTAAATGGTTATATAAAACACGCCTGAAGCCTTGGCTGCATTTTTAGGTGAATAGTACCATATAACTTTGTAGTTTGCAAATCTTGTACATACTTTTTTAGAAATATACAATTTCTAATTGCATTTCAAGTTATGAAAATGAGTCATTAAACATGTTTGAGGTTTTTACAGTAAAACATATAACTTTTTTCTACTCGGATTTTACCTTGTTTGTCTTAATTAAGATCAATTGTGCTAATGCCGTATGTCAAAATGAAAAAAATAACTCCAATTTCACATATTTGAGATTGTGCTGAAAAGGATGATACCAAACAAGGCAAGATAAACCGTTTTTAAAGTTGAAATATAGAAGTAAAATCAAAAGTAGTCAAAAACGGCCGGTTAAACTCACAGCTGGACTGCTACTTCCTGTTGAACGGTTGCTGCATGAGCTCCACATTAAGGCTCAGTGAATAGTAATGCCTTTTGCGGTATTGCAGTCTTTAGAATTAGTTTTTCCCTTCAGTACAAATCTGCTGGGATAACTGATGATGGAGAAATGCTTTCAGCTGCTGCAGACATCAGTAAATCTGACCTTAGATAGTCTTTGTAAAGAAGGAGGCTGATCTTGTTTCTATGACCACCATAAAACAATGGGGTCAGAACACCTAGTGAAATCAGATGTGTGCTTTGTAGTCCATCAACTGGTTTCAACATGGCAGGCATCCAGCGTGGCACTGGATGCCACGAAGGTAAGGGCTTTTCTCTTTTCCTAAGACCTTCTCCTACCCACTTTTCCTTGATCTCGATGATGCAGGATCAGGAAACCGGAGGAACTTTTGCAGCTTTGTCTCTTTGTCGAGGGCATGTCTGTCTCCCGTTAACATTGGCTGTATCCTGGTATGCTCAGTGTTTTGCTCATGCACATTCTGGCCAAACCTCTGGTCTGACGGTAAACTGATGAGAGAGCGCTGCTGCTGGTCTGCTTTCACTGTTCTGAGATCAGCTAGCAAGAAAACAAATGTCAGCGAAAAATGAGTTTTGTCATGTGGCCGACGTGATGTAAAGATGGGGCACGAATAAGTTTTTAATAACGAGTTTCATACATTAACACGTAAATGTATGATGTTGACCATCTCTGATCAAAGATGAACCGATGCTGGCGCAGCAGCACTTTCAGCATCTGTGAGAACGTCTGAATGTAACCGGCTGCCATGACAACACTCTAACTTCATTTGAATATTGACCATTAACCATGTCAAGACTGATCACACGTTTTAATTTTTGAATTAATATTTTAATATGCGTTTGTACATGGATGTAGGCCTGTGGTTCTGTTTTTCGGGGTCCCAACAGGACTCCAAACATATGCTTTATACAACATCATATTTGATGTATCACATCATGTACTGAAATTAGCTCAACCGCCCCTCCCTGAGCCTGACTCTGCCGGAGGGTTTTGCTCATAGGGCATATGATTGTTGCCACTATTGTTGTGATTTGGCGCTGTATAAATAAAACTGAAGCGAATTGAACTGAATTTTACAACAGAGACTCTAGAGGGACTGATCTACCATCAACAGGTGGGACTGATAGGGTTTGACCTTCAAGGCTACTCAGGTCTGCTTATTGTCTCAGTGTTAGTGAAGAAAACAGCTGGACCATTTGGAAGTAGGACGCTCACCCACACTGGTTCCATCTGAACTCTGGGCAGATGTCATGGGACCGGAGGTTAGGACTTTCAATCAGAGAGGCAGGACAGACTTCCTGTACAGGGGTCGTGGGCCGTGCAGATTGATGAGGGTATGCAGGAAACTTGAATAAATGTTCAGTTTCTATGCTGTACGTCAGAACAAGATCCAGACTGTGATGAAAGTGGTGGCTTTTACAGTTTCAGAGAAAAGTTAGCTTTGAGACTAATCATTTTAGTATCTAGATAATGAAATTGAGTAAGGTGATTGGAAGATTACTACTGCTGCTCCTCCACAGGAGCAACAATGTGGCCTTGTGAGCTTCTCATTGTCTTTTATTTTGGTGGTTTGGAAGGAAACACAGTCTTTTCTCTCCCAACAAGACCAGTGTTTCCACAGAAGGTTTCTGAATTATCCAAATTTCCGAATTAAGGACCACATCATTTTTTGGACACCACTCAGACAGACAGCAAATTATGGAGAGCATGTAGGTAAACATGTCACTCCTGGTGCGACTGGGACCAGAGAAAACGAATTAGTAACCCATTAATTCATTATTAGCTTTCTAACGTCTGATTGAGAGAACTGATTTTATCTTTAATATATCTTTAAAAATGTGATTTATCCATGAATTTATGATCAGCATTTTATATAAAAAAAAAAAAATCTTTCACTTCCATCTTTTTTAATTCAGGACATTAAACACATAAACTGTCATGTGTCCGCTTTAGTGACCAGGATTTAAAGAGTCCTTTAAATAAGCTGTCCAAAACTTTCAGGTAAAATAAATGTTAATAAACAGAAGTTAACAAACAGCACAATAAACACTGCTTTGGGCTGATCTGTAAACTCTGTCCTTTTCCAAAAGTCCGAGCTGGTAACCCGAACCCAGAGACAAGAGGACATGAAAAGATTCAGCTTATGGAGATCCAAATGACACATCTGCAGATGCAGAGAACCGGAACATGTTTCTGAAGATGCAGAAAATAAAAGTGAAGAAAATTAATGAAAAACAGTCAAACTAAAAAAGAAAGATCAATGAAAACCTGGAGGAAAGTAAACTTGTTCTGGTAAAATGATCATTAATAATATTCAGATGTTTTCCGAGTTTATCTGTGGAGCAAATAAAATATTTAACCTGAAGGAATTGAAATTGTGTCCTGATACGAGCTGAGCAGCAGAACACACTGTGTAACTCTAAAGTAGTAGGAAAGAGAAGCAGCAGAGTTTGATTACTGACAGAGACGTTAGTGATGGACTGCAGATGTTATTTCAAATCAAATCTCTTTGTTTGTATTGGGAGTGAAGGAAAGCTTTAATGAGACAAAACAAACTAGTTGTTATGTTTTATACAGTCTGTAATCTGACTACTGTAAAGAGTAACAAACTACAACAGGTAAAGTAATCTGTAACATGTGAAATTCAATAAAAGAAAGGATTAAAAAACAGTATTGTGACAAAGTGAATCGAGCTGCTCCAGCTTCTTACTGAGACAAAACTTAATTGATGCGGAGCAGGTTCAAGCCTGCAGGTCTGTTTCTGCACATCAAACCAAACATCTACCTTTTATCCTTCATCACTCCTCTTCTTTTTCTTTGCAGGAAATCTAATCTGCAGCTCCATCAGGCAGACCTCCCCTCTGCTCCTCCTCTTCCTCCTCTGCTTTCTCCTGAAGATTTCAGCCTCAGTCTCGATGAGCGTCTTTCACAGAGCACATCGAGCGACTGAACGGGAGCTGAACAACAACCAATTGCACAGCTCTACATGCCACTTGGTGGTCAGGTGTTGTTACCGTGATGACGGTGAGCCGTGCGTTTAGGATGACGGGAAATTCTTCAGCTCTGACTCGTCAAAATCATGTAGTGAAGGAGATGAAGAGGGCAATCTACAGTAAACCTCCTCGAAACAGGATTGGAGCTGCGGTAAGTCTCTGTATCGAATTACTCACTAACTAGTCAAAGGCCACTAACTTATCATTAAACACTAACAGATCAATATCAGCCAATAACCATCCAGTAATCATAAAATAGTGACACTTGTTTTTTTTCTAACAGCAAAGTTTCTTCGTCATGTCGGTGTTCGCAGCGGCCATGCTAGCTCCTGCGGCGTGGATCCTCCGTCACCTACCAGAGTACCGCCAAAGGGTGCAGCGCAGTCCCAGGACCTGACCCTCATCTTCATCATTATTACCAGACCCTCATCTTCATCAAGCTGACTGTTCTGAAGCTGCTCTCATCTTCCTTGCCACTGTAAACCTATGATGAAGTTTTAAATATCAATAATAAACTTTGATCAGTCTCTGAAATCAATCACATTTTTATACTGAAGTTTGCAGGTTTTGTTTATTACAGTGTGAGCAGTTTCTCCTCATGAAGCACTGGTAATTATAATGAATGTGGCAGTTGGCTTCTTTCAGAAGAACGTATCTGATGTGCCCTGTCTTTTCTTCGAGGGCTGCTCCTTGTTGGATTGGACTGTTTGTCCCATTTGAGTGGCTGAATAAAAGAACAGCAACAGGAAGTGTGTTTGTGCAGGAATGTTTCTGTTTATTTTGCCAGATTTACAGAGTCAATTATTTCCAATGATAGAGAACATCAGTTCCCACGGAAATGACCGGATTAAAATTGAGACAGGAAGTGTTTCTTGTTTTCACACACGTTCAGATTCTGTGACTGAGCAGAGAAAAAAGGGATTAAACCAAAGAATAGTGAATCAGCCTTGACTGGTCAATGCCTCTATCAGTTGTTACATAAGTTAAAATATTGGAGTCAGATCAAAATAAAACTGCTCCCCTGATGTTTATTTTACATCAGTGTTCCCACTATTATCTCTCTCACTTCTCTGAAGACGAAGAAGAGGAGGAGGCTCTGAGGCCACAAAGTTAAGCTCTATCACAAATGTTGTTTTTGTCTGTTTTACTGCCTTACTTTCAGTTAATGTATTTTGTTTTGCACTATGCATATTTTATATGCCATTAGGTCATTTATTGTGAAAATTCTCATGTAGGAACTATTGTACTGCATGTTGGTTCCACTGGTGCACCTGAGGGAGATGCACGCCCATGTTGATGTGTGAGCATGGCAAGTTGAAGCAAGAGAAGCCAATTTAATTCAGAGAAAGTTGTTTCTTAAAGGTATCTGTAAAGTGCTCATTTCTGCCTCAAAGCATGGGTCAGCCAGCGAGGTATGTTTGTATGTTATATAGATCATTTTATGTCTTTATTTCACTCGTCTTACTATTTCATTGGATTTTATGTTATGTTTTAGTTCGACGGTGGCGTAGTTTGTGATCAAGGTGAAGCTGTAACAACCCCAAGACCTTACAACTAACATTAAAGCCAACTTCATGCCATCAGTAAAAGAACTCTTTATTGACTTTAAGAAGAGGTAGAAGTGATAGTCGAACTCGGACCTGCATGATTCCCGGCCCCCTGGTGGCAACATCGTGCCAGTGCACCAAGGACCAAGCTGCTGCAAATGTTAATGGACACACAAGTTCACAGTTGCTTCTTCATAAAGATGTCCAGAAGCCAGACATTAAAGTTTATGTTTGGAAAGATGACACAAGGAGGGAGAAACAATAAGGAACTGTGTTAAGCCTGACAACAACAGCATCACAAGTTAGCAAGAAGGGAATTAATGCACCCAAGTTCACAATTCATTACTCAATTCAAGTTAAAAGGAGATTTTGCATCAACAAATAAGTGCATTACAAGAAAAACAAAATGTCAGACACAAATGAGACAGAAATTGAAGCTCCCAGTGCAGAACAAGCTGCAAGGCAAGTGGATGAAACCTCTTTAGAGCAAACAGTGCAAATGGAGCAACGTAGAAGTGAAAGGCCTCGCATGCTCACAGAAAAAGGAAAAGAATTTTATAAAGAAAGGTTACAAGGGTTGCAACGTCGCTTTGACAGTATTTATGACAGATGGAAAGCATTAATCAAGGTGGCAAAAAAATCTGTTATAAAAGGAGATCCACCTGACATTCTTGAAGGTCACATGAACGTTGTACAAAGAGAAGCAGCCGAGCTTAATGATATTTATGATGAATACAGAGCAATGGATGGGACCACCTCATGATATGCGTTCCAAGCTAGACAAATGCACATCAGTGACTACAGTAGTTTTGCAAAAGATCAAATGTCACATTAAACGAAAAACTCAAGAGGAGATTGTATGGCCTGATGCAGGCTCTATATTTACATCCTCTAGCTCTGTTAGTGTCTCAGTTCATAGTCCATTTAAAGCCAATACAGTTCTTTCTAATGGTTCCTCCTCCAAAAGACAAGAAGCTGCAGCAGAGTATGAAGCCACAAAGGCTGTGCTTCAGATAATGACGGAACAAGAGAAGTACAGAGAAAGAATGCAAATGCTTGAAGAAGAAGACAAACGCATATCCGCAGAGCAAGCAGCTGCTGCAATGTCACAACGTCTCCTAGAGGAAAAGGAGGAAACTGAGCGCAAGTTACAAAGAGAAAAGGAGAAAGCGGCCGTGATAAAGAGACAACAAGAGGAAGGTGCTGCAAGGAGAAGGTCAGTTGAGGACTTAAGAAGAGAAATTGAAAGACTGGAAAATCTGAAAGGACTCAAGGCAGCACAGGCAAAACTACAAGTTTATGAGGAAGACTACGTTTCAGTAAAGCAAGAAAGAGTCACTCTAAACCCTGCAAACTTACAGGTAACAGAGTCCAAGAATACTGCTAATCAACCCTTACAACCATGAAGAGAGTTAAATGTCACTTATGAGAGCACAGGTGAGCTTGTAAAGGTTTTGGCAGAAGCTATGTCAGCTAATAGACTGCCTATTCCAGAGCCCTCGGTATTTAGTGGGGATCCACTTAAGTTTAAGCATTGGAAGGCATCCTTTCAGACTCTAATAGAGAGAAAGAACATTCCCACTGCCAAAAAGATATTTTTTCTACAGAAGTATGTTGGTGGCTGTGTTAAGGAAGCCTTAGATGGCTATTTTCTGATTGGCTCTGAAGACTCATATGAGGCAGCATGGAATATGCTCAATGAACGTTATGGAGAGCCTTTTGTCATTGCTAAGGCCTTTAGAGACAAGTTACACACATGGCCAAAGGTCACAGGAAAGGATAGTGCAGAGCTAAGAAAGTTTGTGGACTTTTTACAAAGCTGCCAATCTGCAATGACTAATAATGAGAATCTGAACATTCTCAATGATGGCATTGAGAATCAAAGACTTGCTGCTAAACTACCAGATTGGTTAAGTAACAGGTGGAACCGAAAGGCTACAGAGTACCAGCTGGAGCACAAAAGATTCCCACGTTTCAGTTACTTTGTAACATTCCTGTCAATGGAGGCAAGTATCGCATGTAATCCCATTACATCATACCAAGCCATAAGACAAAGTGACTTTGACCAACCAAAGACAAAACCTCAACCTACACCCATTCCTAAGAGACAAGATACAGTGAAAATCTTCCCAACTAACTCTACTGAAAGAAGCATGGTCTCTTGTGTGTTTTGTAAAAGAGCAGGACACGGCTTACACAAGTGTCGTAAGTTCACTGAGAAACCTGTCGCTGAGAGAGTCAAATTCATTCAAGGTGAAAAATTATGTTTTGGCTGTTTAAATAGTGGCCATCTCTCCAAGAACTGCAGCAACAAGATGACATGCAATACATGCTCAAAACGGCATCCTACATGCCTGCATGAAGAAAGACAAAGACAAGAGACAAAGAAAGAACCACCTAAAGAGCAACAAGTAAGTGAACTGAAGGAAACCCAGCATCAGGTAACACAGTCACAAGACATTGTCAATGAGACCACATCTAACAGAGTGACTCATGAAAGTAAAAACACACAGACATCTGCAATAGTCCCAGTCTACATATCCACACAAAATGAGCCAAGTAAAGAAGTACTGATCTACGCTCTGCTGGACACACAGAGTGATTCTTCATTTATTCTTAATGAAGTAGCAAATAACTTGGACACAACCAAAACTCAAGTTAAGCTCAATCTATCTACAATGTCATCCAAGAAAACCACTGTACCATGCACAAAACTTAAAGCTCTGCAAATAAGAGGACTGTTTTCCAAGAAGAAACTCACTGTACCAGTTGTTTACACACGGGACTTTATACCCGCTAATCGTAGCCATATTCCTACTCCAGACACTGCAAGGGCATGGTCACATTTGGAGCATCTCACTGAACATATTGCACCCCCTTTGGACTGTGAAATAGGACTCCTTTTAGGGTACAACTGCACACAAGCCTTAATGCCCAGAGAGGTCGTATGTGGTGAAGAAAACCAGCCGTACGCTCAGAGAACAGATTTGGGTTGGAGCATCATCAGCTACTGTGATTCATGTGATACGGGTAATGATGTAATTGGAGTAAGTCACTGCATCATTGTAAAA
This sequence comes from Simochromis diagramma, assembly GCF_900408965.1. NCBI lineage: Eukaryota > Metazoa > Chordata > Actinopteri > Cichliformes > Cichlidae > Simochromis > Simochromis diagramma. The sequence continues at coordinate 116,404 of NW_024387288.1, read as the reverse complement.
CAAGTTATACCAGAGACTGAGTCACCCACAAAACTAAAGAATAAGGTTCATTACATCTGCAAGACACAAGTAAAGGAAGTAACATTTCCAGATGTAATCAAAGCACTTGAATCAGACTTTACAGAGAGCGCAGTGGAAGAAACAAGCATTTCGCAAGAAGATGTCCGCTTTATTACAAAGCTACAAGAAGGAATAAAGCAAAAGCTAGATGGACACTATGAAATGCCACTGCCTTTCAAAAGCAACAGGCCAGATCTTCCCAATAACATGCCAAGTGCAATGCAACGTTTAAGTAGTCTCGAACGCAGATTCAAAAGGGACCAAAGGTACTACGCAGACCATGCATCAAGAGGACTCAGTGTCCAACAGCTACTCAACTCTAACTGGTTTAAAGGTCCAGAGGTTTTGTGGCAAAGCGAGCTACCTGTTGAAAATGGCAAGTTTACGGAAGTCAAGCCCAATGATCCAGAGCTAAAAACAATACATGTGTTCAACACCAAAGTAGAAGAAAGGAGAACAATACTAGACCGTCTCACCAAATTCTCAGACTGGAGAAGAGCGGTTAAAGCTATTGCTTGTCTACAGAAATTCGTGAAGGATTTTAAAGGACTCACCCAAACAAAAGGTGAAAACACAAGTGTTGAGGACAGACAAAGGGCGGAACTGTTCATAATAAAACTTGCACAAGAAAACACATTCAGCAAAGAAATCAAGGACTTAACTAGAGGAAAGGACATTCAACTGAAGGATAAGACACACAAGCTGTACAGCCTAAGTCCTTTTGTTGATGAGCAGGGAGTGCTCAGGGTGGGAGGACGTTTAACAAGAGCAACTCTGCACCCATATATCAAACATCCTGCCATTATTCCCAAATCAAGTCATGTGTCGTCTTTACTTATTAAACACTACCACGAAAAGGTGCAGCATCAAGGAAGAGGAATAACTGTCAACAAGCTGCGCTCCAATGGACTATGGATCACAGGATGCAGCAATGCAGTTGCTTCTCACATCTACAAGTGCACAACCTGCAGAAAGTACAGGAGACATACTCAAGATCAACGGATGTCCGATCTGCCAGAGGATAGAATGGAAGCAACACCCCCATTCTCCTACTGTGGCATTGACTGTTTTGGACCTTTTTATGTAAAAGAGGGTAGAAAAGAACTTAAAAGGTATGGTCTTCTTTTTACATGTATGTGTTCTAGGGCAATACATATTGAAATGCTGGATGACCTTACCAGTGATGCCTTTATGAATGCATTACGTTGTTTTATTTCTATTTGTGGACATGTAAGACAAATTAGGTGTGACCAAGGTACTAATTTTGTCGGTGCTAAGGGAGAGTTTTTGAATGCACTAAAGGATTTTGACAAAGAACAGTTGAAACAATATGGATGTGAGTTTGTTCTGAACACCCCCTCTTCAAGTCACATGGGAGGTGTCTGGGAGAGGCAAATTAGAACTATTAGAAGTGTTTTAACTTCTATTTGGGATCACACTTCTAAGAGACTTGACAATTCCTCACTCAGAATATTTCTTTATGAAGTCATGGCTATTGTGAATAGCAGGCCATTAACAGTAGAGAACCTAAATGATCCAAATTTAGAGCCTCTTACACCGAATCATATTCTCATGATGAAGTCCAGTGTTATTCTACCTCCTCCTGGTGAATTTGTGAGCTAAGTTAAAATATTGGAGTCAGATCAAAATAAAACTGCTCCCCTGATGTTTATTTTACATCAGTGTTCCCACTATTATCTCTCTCACTTCTCTGAAGACGAAGAAGAGGAGGAGGCTCTGAGGCCACAAAGTTAAGCTCTATCACAAATGTTGTTTTTGTCTGTTTTACTGCCTTACTTTCAGTTAATGTATTTTGTTTTGCACTATGCATATTTTATATGCCATTAGGTCATTTATTGTGAAAATTCTCATGTAGGAACTATTGTACTGCATGTTGGTTCCACTGGTGCACCTGAGGGAGATGCACGCCCATGTTGATGTGTGAGCATGGCAAGTTGAAGCAAGAGAAGCCAATTTAATTCAGAGAAAGTTGTTTCTTAAAGGTATCTGTAAAGTGCTCATTTCTGCCTCAAAGCATGGGTCAGCCAGCGAGGTATGTTTGTATGTTATATAGATCATTTTATGTCTTTATTTCACTCGTCTTACTATTTCATTGGATTTTATGTTATGTTTTAGTTCGACGGTGGCGTAGTTTGTGATCAAGGTGAAGCTGTAACAACCCCAAGACCTTACAACTAACATTAAAGCCAACTTCATGCCATCAGTAAAAGAACTCTTTATTGACTTTAAGAAGAGGTAGAAGTGATAGTCTGTATAGAGCAAGGGTCGGAACTGCAGGCCTGGAGGGCCGGTGTCTTGCTGGGGCCTGTGCCCTTGATCCAACACAGCTGATTTAAATGGATAAATGAAAGTTCTCCAGAGGCCTGGTAATGAACTAATCATCTGATTCAGGTGTGAAACCTGCAGGACACCATCTGTGAGAATACAGTTACAAATCACGCTTGTAGTTTCTCCCACATACTGCAGAACGACTGCTTGCTCTATAACCCTGAATGTTGACGTGGAGAAACCCAACCCTAGGCAGGCAATAGGTCAGTTTATTCACCCTGTTGGATAACTTATAACTTCCACAACCAGATGCCATTTTTTATGGACCCAGATGTTTTACTGCAATTCCAAAGACCATTTCTGTTTTACTCTGCACAACCTTTCTCATATTTATAGTCAGGCTGTTTTCATCTGCACAGCCTTTCCCTTTGTCTTTACAGCAGTCAGTGGATACTGGAAATGTAGCTGAGATATAATATACTGAGTGTGAACATTCTCAAAACTGTATTGTATATAGTTTTTTTAATAAATAAAAAAACTATAACCTTTAACGTTTTAAAGGCAGCAGGGAAGACACCCAACTGAAGAGAGCAATTCATCATGTATAAAAGCTCAGCCTCAAAAAATCCATAAAGTGTTTTAAAGAGTGAAGAAGGGATTGGATCTAAAAGACATGTGGTGGGTCTCACTGTGGAGAAAACTTTCTGAAGGTTCTCAGCATTAACCAGGACAAAGCTGTCCAGTGTCTCCTCAGGTACAATCGAGCCCTCAGATGTGTTTACAAACATATCGCGATTAGATAAAATATCAGATCTGATGGCGCTGATTTTTCCCCTGAAGTGGTCTGCAAACTGCTCACAGAGTGAGTCTGTGGGGGTTCTTTGGGAGCTGTTAAAATCAGGGTTAAATAAATGATCTATGGTGGAAAAGAGGACCTTGGGATTATTTTTGTTATTACTGATTATTTTGGCGAAGTATGAATTTCTTGAGTTCCTTAATGTATTATTGTACATTTTAAGTTGCTCGCAAAATATTTGATGGTTGATAGTATTTTTATTTTTCCTCCATCTCCTTTCTGCTGCCCTGCAATTTCTTTTGAGTTTTTTGACTTCTTTGTTTCTCCAGGGTGATGCATGTTTTACGTTAATCTTTTTGGTGGTGAGTGGAGCAACGGAGTCAATGCTTTTCTTCAGTTTGCTGTTGAAATGATTAAAAATCAAATCGCAGGGTGCAGGTAAAATCACAGGGGGGCATTCGTCTAAAACCCTGGTAAAATTTGCAGCCACTTCAGAGGTTAGATAGCGCCTCCTCACAGTTCGCACCGAGGTCTCCCGCTGAATAAAACTTACTAGGATTAAAACTAATTTGGAGAAGTGGAGCAAGCTGAACTTGACATTATGGGACAAAGTAAATACGATAAAGATGGCAGTAGCTCCTCTGATCAATTATTTCATTGGAATGATACCAATTTGTATTTCACCATAAATGTTCTCAAGATATGAAAATATGATAAAACACTTTCTTTGGGATGGTGGTAGACCACGGATCAATCTTGGTCGACTGTACCAACCAAAAAAAGAAGGGGGTCTATCCCTACCCACCATAAAACATTACAGCATCTCATTTGAAATGTCCAAGCTGTCCAACACTGGGAAGCAACAAATTTGGACCTGGACTGGGTTCTAATGGAACGTGAACTGGCCTTTCCATTTACCCCCATTGAGGTGTTGGCTCAAAAACTGGACAATAAAGGGAATACAGTAGACAACCCTATTTTAAAGTTTTCAAAAATGGTGTGGCAAGAGGTTCACAAGAGCTGTAATCTGTCCTCATACTTTCAAAAATATGCACCACTGTGGCTCAACCCCAAAATAAAAATGGGTAAACAAACAATTTATTGGCCACAGTGGCACAAAAAATGCATACAATTAATAAGTGACTTATATGAAGATAAGAATCTGACATTAAAGTTTAATTTGGAAGGACCTGGCCCTTTCTGGCAATATATACAGGGAGTGCAGAATTATTAGGCAAATGAGTATTTTGTCCACATCAGCCTCTTCATGCATGTTGTCTTACTCCAAGCTGTATAGGCTCGAAAGCCTACTACCAATTAAGCATATTAGGTGATGTGCATCTCTGTAATGAGAAGGGGTGTGGTCTAATGACATCAACACCCTATATCAGGTGTGCATAATTATTAGGCAACGTCCTTTCCTTTGGCAAAATGGGTCAAAAGAAGGACTTGACAGGCTCAGAAAAGTCAAAAATAGTGAGATATCTTGCAGAGGGATGCAGCAGTCTCAAAATTGCAAAGCTTCTGAAGCGTGATCATTGAACAATCAAGCGTTTCATTCAAAATAGTCAAGAGGGTGGCAAGAAGCGTGTGGAAAAACCAAGGCGCAAAATAACTGCCCATGAACTGAGAAAAGTCAAGCGTGCAGCTGCCAAGATGCCACTTGCCACCAGTTTGGCCATATTTCAGAGCTGCAACATCACTGGAGTGCCCAAAAGCACAAGGTGTGCAATACTCAGAGACATGGCCAAGGTAAGAAAGGCTGAAAGACGACCACCACTGAACAAGACACACAAGCTGAAACGTCAAGACTGGGCCAAGAAATATCTCAAGACTGGTTTTTCTAAGGTTTTATGGACTGATGAAATGAGAGTGAGTCTTGATGGGCCAGATGGATGGGCCCGTGGCTGGATTGGTAAAGGGCAGAGAGCTCCAGTCCGACTCAGACGCAAGCAAGGTGGAGGTGGAGTACTGGTTTGGGCTGGTATCATCAAAGATGAGCTTGTGGGGCCTTTTCGGGTTGAGGATGGAGTCAAGCTCAACTCCCAGTCCTACTGCCAGTTTCTGGAAGACACCTTCTTCAAGCAGTGGTACAGGAAGAAGTCTGCATCCTTCAAGAAAAACATGATTTTCATGCAGGACAATGCTCCATCACACGCGTCCAAGTACTCCACAGCGTGGCTGACAAGAAAGGGTATAAAAGAAGAAAAACTAATGACATGGGGTTAGGGGGAAGGTAAGATGGGGGCTCGATTGCCGAAGGCAATCGGGCACCAATGCACAGGCCATTCCTGCTCCCGGCTCAAGGAACCATGTCCCCAACTTGGTGCCCTGAAAAAGGGATTATTTTAGCATCCTGGACATGAGGTTTACACTGTGATCAGCCCCAGATGGGGGAGGGGGGGAGAGGGAGGGAGAGCGAGGGGTAAGAGAGAGAGAGAGAGGGAGGGAGAGAGAGAGGGAGGGAGAGAGAGAGAGAGAGGGAGGGTGGAGTTTGGAGTTGAGGGTCATCCCAATATAGGGTTAAAAATGGTTAGGTTTAGGATAGAACTTAGGGTTGGGCTTCAAGGATAAGATTAAAGGGTTAGGACGTGGGTTACGGCCCCGTCCTCCCTGGGGAGGGTTAGGGATGTGGGATTCAGTCCGGTCCCTAAAGGGTCCAGACGGTGCTCGGTCCATCCCTCCGCCCCTGCCACTTGTCCCCTGCTGGACACGTCTACGGGAAGGCAGCCGCCCTCTCCCGTGACGCACCACCGTCCAGCCTTCTGAGTCCATCCGGGACCCCATGGATTTTTTGTATCTCTTGATGGCGCCTTTGTTATCTTTATTTAATAATTGTTTTAATGTGCTATTTATTTCAGTTAGATATGTAAAATATGTGTATATGAATTTACAATCACAAACAAAGGCGAGAAAAAAAGAAAAAAGAAAAAACGTAAATGAAATTTGTTTTTAAACAAAAATAAATGAAATTAATAAAGGTGTTTAATTTTTAATAAGTGAAAACCAATGAATTAATGTGCCCACTGCCGCGACGTTTCGACCCAAGATAGGTCTTCCTCAGGCTGGGGCACAATGAATGTAAAGCTGGGAATGCACAGAGAGAGAGAGATGTTGTCTCTTCAACGGTCAGCTCCCAAATGAGCTCCTCTCTGCTGTGCAGCCTTTTATAGGCTTGGTTTCATACGTGAGTTTTTTGAATTTTGGGTTAGGTAATGTGTTTTCAAATGTCTGTGATGGTTTTAGACTAAAATGAATGTGTGTTTTTTAACCTTTGCAATAAAATTGCATGAAATATATTTTTATTTTGTATATTATGTGAATTTTCCAAAAACTGTATTTTTAAGTGATGTATATGAGATTTTAAATGTGCATGTTTATGTTTTAAATCCAATCGTGTTTTTATGAATTTTTGTGAGTTTATAGAGAAATGAGTTTATGATTTGAAAATTGGGGGGTTAGGGTTAAGGGGGTTAGGGTTAGGTATTAGGAACATGAGCTTTTGTTATTTCGTCAATGCGATTTAGGTGCACTGGTAACAGAGGTCCATAGTATTCCACCCATTTATTCCTGCATCCCATGCACTTGAAACCTTTATTCTCCATTAATTCCCTGGCAGGTCTATTTATATACCTTATTGCATTATATTTGTAAAGAAATAAACACATTTAGATATATATGTATACACTGATATAATGTTATTATTTCAAATATATTAATTAGTGGTCCTGATAGTATTCACAGTGGACTCATTTTTTGTGTTTAAACACTACTTTCCCACAGGTAAAGAAAAACAGGAAAAAGTCAGGCTCCAATTGGAGCTCGCACCTTCTAGACCTGGATTCCTCTCATTGGAGGAAATATAGCGGTCAAGGTGAGTATTCCAGGTAAGTTAAAATTATTATTATTATTTTTTTTTGTGGGAAATGAGACCAATTGTGATAAATGACTACAAGACCATTAACATAATAAGACCCACACAGGCTTTCATAAAATGTAACTTAAATAAAGTAAGTGCTTAAAACACTCCTAGCAACATTTCTGCAATAAAACTAACTTTATTGTAACATTCAAAAACAGAGGATAGCAAGTCAACATTCACTGATGTCATCTGAAGTTTAGCCCAAGAGGGGCTTTGGTGTTTAGTTTTCTGATCCACAGGTCCTCATGTCTCCTCCTCTGTCCCTCCGTCCATGATGCACAGGACTGCAGTCCCAGGATACCCAGGGAGTTTGGTGAGTGGACTTGAAAATGTTTGACTAGGGGAGTATTCAATCTGTCTAACCTAATGCTATACAAATGTTGTTTTAATCTTTCCATCAGAGTCTGACCCGTTTCACCGACATATATTAACGAACATTGTTCACAAATGATACCATAAACTATATTTCTACTATTGGATGTAGAGTTGTCCAGAATTGGATCTCCAGCACCACCATGTGGGTTAAACAGGTATTTCATTGCATTTAAAAAATGCTGGTCTAAGCTTCGTTTTCTTCCCTGTCGGTGGCCTCCAAGTCTAGTTCTGACCAACATATCTTTAAGATTTTTGTTTTTCCTGTTGGCCACTATTATTCTACAGTTTTGGAAGGGGGGATATATCATTTTAGAAGTCTATTAAGGTTCATTTTGAAGAAAGAATCTATTAGAAGTCTATTTGCACCTGTTTACACCAGTTCACCAATATGTTTTGGGCTGTTTCTGGTGTCCAGTGGATGTTGTCCCCCACAGTATTAAACTGATCACCGGGAAGCGGGTTCAGTATCTGGAATCGTTTGCTCGCAAAGTTGTTGATGCTGGTTAGATTCTGTTGTTGTACTTTTGGAAGCAGAGGTGAGAAATTAATTAAGGGAAAGAATACGTCGGCATTTGGAAAAACAGATTGTGCCCTTTTGTAGAGCATTCTTAATTGTTTGTTGGAAGTTGTATCTGCATCTTGGTCCCTATTATTGATTCCAATGGATAAAATTACTAATTTAACATCTGGATGGATTTGTGTCTTTTCCAGAATCTGGAGAAAATGGTAAAATGAAGCCCCTGGGTAACTATCAATCTGTATATTATCATTATTGTAAGCTGGTACGCGATTTAGGTTGGAGTCCCCTAAGAACCAAACTGGTCGAGTCCCACGAAATACCCAATCTATGATTTTTCTCCCCATTCGGGCTTTATGATACGTCGGGTGACACTGGTTAATATTTTCAACCTGTTGGTTCTCGGTGGCTGTCTGTCTCTCTTGTCTGTTTTCTGTTGTTACAGGAGCGGAGCCCCTGGAGGAGTCAAGTTTGGTTGGAGGAGCGGCCAGGTGGTTATTTTTGTGGTCAGATGGGGTCTTCATGCCTTTGTGTTCAGTCACACTGTGGTTTACAGACCCCCCCATCATCATGTTGGAGTTGTTTACCACCAAGTTCGTTCGGCCGCTCACGCTCCTTTCACCAATGGAGTTCAAGTCCATGTTTTGTGCTCCCCCAGAGGACGTCCCTGCATCATTAGCTGAGGCCCTGACAGCAGAAGAGTAGGTTTTAGACAGATGGAATGAATGGGACTTAGTTGTAGCCACATTTTTCTGTGGAACGGATCTAATTTGTATCTCACTGCTATTTGCTTTATTTGTAGGCTTTCTCCAATTTGTTGTGGGTCGAACAAAGTCCTCGTCAATTTGAGGGATCACAGGCCTAACCTCAAGCCCCCCAGGTCTCTCCCCCTCCCCTAAAATCAACTCTGGATGTGAAGTCGAGAGGGGACAAAGAGGCTCATGAGGAGGGCACGATGGCGTAGGAGGCCTTTCATTCGTCGGTTTTGGACCAAGAGTGGATCCAGTGGACCGTTGGTCATTATCAGGTAAAATAGGAGAGATGACTCGATTTGACAAAGTGTTATCGGTGATATTAGACTGTGGTAGTGGCACAGGATCATTTAATAGAGGGGTCGATTGTGAATCCCGAGCAGCAGGGTTCCTTATGACCTGGACTTCAGGATATAGAGATGTTTTATTTAGTCTATTAATCTGGCTCAGAGTTGGGAATTCCTGCTCATTCTCTAGGTCTGATTCCTCCGATGTTTCTTCTTCTAAGGATTCTACAAGCGGCGAGGGAACAGAAATGTCTGAGCCCTCCAATTGTTCAGACAATAAAGATCTAGCTGCCGCCAAAGTGTCTGCAGTTAATCTAGCTTTATAACGTTTTGTCATCCAATTTGCTGCCACCTGAAAGGCTATGTCATCCCATGTTGTGTATTGGTATTCCAACACAATTTTGGCATAATGTTGCTGCAGTATGAGGAGGCTATTCTGTAGCCATGTCTGCGTGTTTAGGTGTACTGCCTCTCTGAATTGCTCCGTGGGGGAGGAAGGTCTAATAAATGCCGTGAGTTTTGTAATTTGTCTAGCCATTCCCTTAGGGGGAGTTTGAGTTAAAATGGCTTTATCAATGATGTTTTTATGGTGTATGGCCTGTATTAACTTAAAGTAACTTTTCGCAGTTTGTCTAGTGTTTGCATTTAAAGGTTGGTATACAGAATGACGGTTACGTTGTGAGCCCGTTTGTCCCCCCTCTCCCTCCCCCCCTACCCTCTGAAAGTTATTGTGGTGTTTTCTAGCAGATGGGTTCCTCCTAGCCTCTGCTGGGAAGCTGGATCGGGCCCGCTGGAACCTATTGGAAAAATCCATAGTCAGTAAATGAGGCTTACCTGTGTTTGGGCCTCGGCTCCACTCCACCCTAGGTCTCCAGCAGTAGTTCTTCTGTTTCTCCTGATGCTGTGTCCGTGAATTTATCCAGGTAGAAAAAAGTCCAAAGCACTCTATTTGTGAATTAAGTCCTGTTCCTTATCAAAGGATTGAAAAAAGGAGAAGGGAGGAGCAGAAGAGGAGGGCCCTCTGGCCCACAGTTTCCGGCCTCCGGTCAATAAAAGTGTGATTTAGACAGGCTTCTCCACAAGGTAAGGCCTCACTGACATACTAAAAGCCAATCTTTATTAAGAAAATTTAAAAGAAGGCTAAAAAAGCCTATTGTGGACGAAATTAAGTCCAATAAAACCAATTTCTAGAAGTCCACAGGGTTGGAATTATATTCCACCCTGTGAGACCAAAAAGTTATATCAAAAAAGGCTCCGTTTGGGCCCAATACAGCTTCTACCCCTTACGTTTCGCAGCCTGTGCTGCTTCATCAGAGGGAGTCACAGCAAGGACTGGTCAGGTGTGTTTAATGAGGATCCTGGAGGTGGGAGTGAAGTCCCACCCCCAGGAGCTCATTGGTTGATACCACTCTGGGTGTTTTACTTAGGTAACCCATCTGCCTGAGTGAAAATAATTGTGTACAAAAGAAAGAAATAAAAAAGTACACTGACCAAAAGTCAAAATTAATTAACTACTGGGTGGGGGAGTGGGGCCCGTGAGGGAGTCTTAGGGCTGTCACGGGCCAATGGGGAGAACCCGACACCGGGTAATATCCGGAGCAGGAACGTGGTTGGGGAAAATAAAAATATAAAAAAATATATAAATATATATGAAGAAATGTTTTTTTCAAAAAACAGCAAAAAATTAAAAAAGCATATATAAGATAAAGAGTAATGGTCTATTGGATCCGGACTGGATCTAGGTGTTCGTAGTAGAGTAGATACCGTTCATGAGTCATTCTGAAAAAAAACACAAAAGAGAGAAAGGGACAGGGGAGGAAAAGGGGAGGGGGGAGAGGGAGGAGGAGAGACAAATACCCCTATTCCTATTATAGTGGCCCCTGGTTGAGGCTAGGTAGGATGCTTTTCAAGTCTGTCTATCTAGACCTTATAACTGTGCATCATGGAGTTGGGAATTAAAAGTCAAAGGGGGAAAGGGGATTTTTTATCCCTAATTTGCCTGTGGTTGAGGTTAGGGTTCTGTATCCCGATCAGGGTTTGGTCCCTTTAGATGACTAGAAGAGGAGAGAGGAGATGTATACACCGCTTATCTGATATTAAAGATGCCTGGTTAAGGAAAGGGATTATATCGTGTTTTTGGAATATCTACCATTGACTTTATCATTGAATTTGGAAGAATTCCACAGAAAGTGTTCCCTTCCAATTTTGTTCATTGGTGGGAATATGGAAGTTTAGGTTGGAATTGATTTTAGGAATTATGATTTTAGGTTGGAATTCAGATTCCAACCTAAAATCATTGCAAAAAATGACCACCAGCACGATTAGGGAAAGGTTGGGAAATTTGGAATCCTTCCAAATTCTTTCTCTGTGAGGGGCTCAGAATCCCCAGCTAATTAGTGAAGTATAACTATAATTCCAAAAATCCACAAAGTCAAAGTTTATTCATATAGCACATTTATAGTGGACTCTTATAAGTACCTGGGTGTTCACCTCAACAATAAACTGGACTGGACTACAAATACAGACGTCCTGTATAAGAAGGGCCAGAGTCGACTCCACCTGCTGAGGAGACTGAGGTCCTTCGGAGTCTGCAGGACTCTGTTAAGGACATTCTATGACACTGTGGTAGCATCTGCCCTTTTCTATGCAGTGGCCTGCTGGGGGGAGTGGAAGCACGGACAGGGACAGGAGCAGGATTGACAAACTGGTGCGGAGGTCTAGCTCCGTGCTGGGATGTCCCCTGGAGTCTGTGGAGGTGGTTGGCGAGGGGAGGATGTTAGTAAAGCTGACATCCATCATGAACAACCCACATCACCCACTGCATGAGTCTGTGAGTGGGCTGAGCAGCTCCTTTAGTCAGAGACTGAAACACCCTCGCTGCAGGAAGGAGCGCTTTCGCAGATCATTCATCCCAACAGCAGTTAGACTCTATAACTCCTCAATCACGATGTCATAAGTCACTGGACACTGTGAACATCCACGGTCACCACTTCATGCATAATGGATCTTCCATGACCTTCCAAGCTATATAGTTTATGTCTTCCATATTTCCAACTATATCCATAATCACATACTGTGTATGCTACCATTGTATATAGTGTATTATCTTACTTTTTTCATTGATTGTACTTATTTGTATTTTTGTATTTCCTTTATATATCTGTACCTGAGCTGAGGTGACGCAAAACTTTCCCCGTTGTGGGATCAATAAAGTCTTATCTTATCTTATCTTAAAACAAAAACAATTGACCAAGGTGCTGTACAATTAAGATAATCAAAATGAATAAAAACATAAGAAGACATGATAACAGTTAAGAAAAAGAATTATAAAATTAGAAGGTTTGAGTAAGAAATAAGAGAAATAAAAGTAGTACAAACTCATTCTCGTTTTGTTTTTATGTCCACTGACAATTTCATATATTTCCTTCTCTTCCACTGCTTCCGGCGCTCCAAAGTACTTTTAAATCTGGCCCACGAAATCATTTTATATAGATTTATTATTATTCTTTCACATGGCCCGGCGATATGAGGCGCTAATAACATACTAACTACAGATCCCATAATGTAGCGCTGCAGCCTCCTTGCCGGCAAGGCTACATTTCAGAAGATGTTTTTCATCACAGCAAAATCACAAAGTGAAGCTGTTGTGAAAGCAAATTTTATTTTGGCAGAGGAGAAAGCCAAATCAGCCCATTTTTCACTCTGAGGAGCTGAATAATGAAGGTGTGCGATGTCTTGTGTCCAGACAAAATGCAGATTTTGGCAAATGGCAAATTTGGCAAATGTGAGCCTGAGCAGAAATACGATTGCTGATCGGGTTTGTGAGATGGTCACTGATTTAAGAACACAGTTGTGTCAAAGAAGCAAAGACATTATTGCACACTCTCTTGCTGTGGATGAATGTACAGACATGATGGACATTGCACAGCTGGCCATCATCTGTGGAGTGGACTACAATTTGCAGGACAAGGACATTAAATCGATGCACTGGACAACGACAGGAAAAGTTTTAAAAATGTCTGTCAAAGTGTAACCGACATGCCCTGGGACAAACGTTTTATACTTCTAATAGATGGAGTGCCGGTGTTATGAGGTGAAAAAAGTGGAGTAGTCAGCAGGATGTGAGTAAAGATGCAGGAGGAAAACTGTACTGCTTAACAGAATACTGCATCATGAACCAGGAAACGCTGTGTGGTAAAATCTTGAAAATGGAGAATGTAATCATCACCGTGACGCAAACCATAAATTTTATCTGAGCTAAAAGTTTAAATCACTGTCAATTTCAGTCTTTTATGTGGAAAATAGATTCAGTTTGCAGTTTGCCTTATCATATAGAGGTTCATTAGCTGAGTTGGGGAAAAGTTCTCAACAGTTTTTGAGCTCAGCAAGGAAACCTGTCAGTTCATGGACATGGCATGTATGACGCGATGAAGGCATTTCAAGTGAAGCTGTCACAAATGCACCAGTGCCTTACTTTTTGAACCAAGTCGGCACACTTTGCTGATAAACTGAGCGAACTGTGCACTGAGTTCACTAAATTATTAATTTTTATGTTTAAAAAAACAGTGGGTCTTAGTGTGTGTTTTAGTGTGTCAGTAAATTTTTATCTTGTTTGGCCTGCGACCTTAAGTGTGCCTTGAGTTTTTGCACGCTGTGAAATTGAGTTTGACACCCCTGATCTACGGCATCAAAGGCAGCACTGAGGTCTAATAATATTAAAATCGCAAAATCTCTCAAGTCAGTAAAAGTTAAAAGGTCATTAGAAACTTTTAAAATAGCAGTTTCAGTGCTCTGGTGCATTTTAAAACTAGACTGAAATACTTCACCAATGCCATACAAAGATCTGGAGCTGACGGGGGACAACTTTCTCCAGGACTTTAGAAAGAAAAGGCAGTTTAGAAATTGGTCTGTAGTTGGATAAAACTGCTGGATCCAGGTTATGTTTTTTTAAGAATAGGTTCCACCACAGAATGTTTGAAGTCAGCAGGGACACACACAGACTGAAGACTGCTATTGACAATACAAAGCAAACACATACCCACAGTGTCAAAAACATCTTCCAACGACTTTCTTTAAACAAGATGGAACAATATCCAGCGTACATCTTGTGGGTTTCAAATTGTTGACTTCTTCACTCAGTAATGAAAAGGACAAGGGCTCAAAATGATCAAATGCAATTGAAGCTGCCATATGAACAGATGACCTGATATCCGCAATCCTATTAATGAAGAATTTCAGTAAGTTTTCACGTTGCTTTCGATGCTGCATGGGGAGCTGCAGTAGGTGGATTAATAACAGAATTAATCATGCTGAATAATCATGCTGATATGAGGTTTGTGACAGTTATTAGACACAATCTTATAGAAATACTTTTTGCTGCTCTTAAAGCCTTCTGATAATTTATCAAAGATTCTCTAAGTACATCAAACCATACCTGAAGTCTGTCTTTTTTTTCCATTTTCGCTCAGCTTTTCTACACATCTGAGTTCTCTGGTAGCATTATTATACCAAAGCTGGGTTTTAGATTTTAGACAACTGGTTTTGAGTGGAGCAATGAAAATGCTTTAACGGAGCCAAAATCTAAATCCAAATTCCAATAACACACTCGATCATAACAAAACTTTTTTCTTTTTTTCAAGTACACAATCCCAAAATCCAACATTTGCATCTCAAATCCACTAATAAACTCTTTAATACCAAGAGTTATATCTCAGTTCCAAGATCTAAATCTCAAATACCAATAGCTGTGTCATTGTGAAAAATTTTAAAATTAATTGCAAACACCTGATGAGCATCTTTTGATGTACATTTAATAACATATTGCAATAAGGAGAAACCAGAGAAACACGCCCTTGATGTCTTTTATACAAACACACAGACAAAAGTATTCAGCAACATTTGGGTTGTGAGGTTCACATAGCTTACAGATTTATATCTCGAATCCTCCCTACTTGCTCCCTGATAAGGAGGAGCCCCGATATCTGTTTTACATCTCACATGAACTTACAATGCCTCAACTGTGTTTGTGTATCTGTGTGTGATAGAGCATAAAGACACATTTATTCTACAGACATATAAATGAGTAAGACTAAGTGACTAACTGAAGTTTACTAATACTAAAATAAATACATAACAAAATAAATTTTCAATTACATTATTAAGGTTCCAAGAACATCTCTAGCGTTTAGCATAATGTCAACAAGAAGCAAGGTTATTATCCTTAATGAAAACTAACGAAATAATGAAAACTAGAAATAAAAACAAAAATTGTTAACAGAAATAGAAATAAAAACAAGACTGCGACAAATGGACAACTAACTAAAACTGAAATGACCGTTCACAAAACTAACTAAAATTAACTGAATTTATAGAGAAAATGTGTTTAGTTTTTGTTCACCTGTGTGTGTCATACATTAGTCTAGGGCAGGGGTAGGGAACTCCAGGCCTCGAGAGCCGGTGTCCTACAGGTTTTAGATGTGTCCTTGACCTAACACAGCTGATTTAAATGGCTAAATTAGCTCCTCAATATGTTTTGAAGTTCTCCAGAGGCCTGGTAATGAACTAATCATTTGATTCAGGTGTGGCAACCCAGGGTGAGATCTAAAACCTGCAGAACACCGGCTCTCGAGGACTAACGTTTCCTACGCCTGGTCTAGGGGGAAAATGAACTGTAGTTTCCATTTTTTTTCTTGCTTTGTCTCATTATGCCAGCAGGTGGCAAGTACCTCGGTCGAGTCGTCTGTGTTGCCACTCCGTCCACGCGTAGCATCTTGTCAGCAAAAGTCAAGAGAAAGCGCTAGAGTCAAATTTGGGATTTCTCTGAATATGACTGTGTTTTGGATAAAAGCAAGTGTCTTTTAGTGGAAAGAGATAAAAATTTGTGGGACATTTCTAAAGGGGAAAAATCCTACAAACCTTAAAGTGCACTTGAAAAGTTCACAAAAGAAGGCTAAACTAGCTTATCTTGAGAAGGTAAGTGTGCACGCCAAAGCCCAAAGTTGGTACATTCGCAGCAACATCACAAGCGAGAGGAAGCGTTGGTGAATATGTTTATTGAGATTGGGATATCTACACAACTGTGTGAGCTAATAGTCTGATTGGGGCCGAGATGGATATAGCAAAGCAGAAACTGAAAGAACTAATAAAAGAAGCGAGGAAGCTAACTCTGTGTGTAGATGGCTGGAGCAAAAGGGGATTAACAGGATCTTTCATGGGTGTTTCCGCTTGTTTTTACCACCCACCTGGGCCAGGTCCATGATGCTTTGCTTAACGTGCAACGAATGGAGCACCCACATACCAGGGAAGCCATCGCCCGCTGCACTGATCAGACATTAGAAGAGTGGGCTGTAGGGAAAGAGAAGGTGCTGCTCGTTGTAATCAATAATGGGGCCAACATCGTCAAGGCTGTACGGCTTCTTCAGAATCGCATGTAAACTGATTGATACCAACGGTTCTCAGGATGAGCAAAGAGCTGCTGGAAAGGGCCAAGATAAAACTGTGGATAGAGTCTGAGTCGGAGGAGTCAGACATTGAGTGTGAGGAATGTGGAACACTTGGTGAGTGTTCCACAGACCTGGGAGCTTGAGGGTCATGCACAGTATCTTATCTGTTCCCAGGACTGCGCTCTTCTGGACAGAGATGTCCGCTGTTGTTCCCGGGATCTGCTGGAGCCACTCGCCTAGCTTGGGAGTCACCGCACCTAGTGTTCCAATTACCACTGGGACCACCGTTACCTTCACCCTCCACATCCTCTCGAGCTCTTCTCTGAGCCCTTGGTATTTCTCCAGCTTCTCATGTTCCTTCTTCCTGATGTTGCTGTCATTTGGAACCGCTACGTGTATCACTACTGCCATCTGCTTGGTTTGTCTACCAACACTATGTCTGGTTGGTTAGCCACCACCATTTTGTCCGTCTGTATCTGGAAGTCCCAAAGGATCTTAGCTTGGTCATTCTCCACCACCCTTGAGGATATCTCCCATTTTGACCTCAGAACACCCTGCTGTTATGTGCTGGATTGTTTCGGGGGCATCATTACACAGCCTGCACCTGGGGTCTTGTCTGGTGTGATAGACCCCAGCCTCTATGGCTCTTGTACTCAGAGCTTGTTCATGTGCTGCCATGATTAGCGCCTCTGTGCTGTCTTTCAGTCCAGCTTTGTCCAGCCACTGGTAGGATTTCTGGATATCAGCCAGTGGTACATCCGTGCATGGGCCTGTCCTTCCATGATGGTTCCTCGTCTTCCTCCTCTTTCTTGGGTTTCTGCTGCCTGAGGTATTCACTGAGCACTCGGTCAGTTGGAGCCGTCTTCATGATGTATTCGTGGATGCTCATTGTCTCATCCTCGACTCTGGTGCTGACACTCACCAGTCCCCAGCCTCCTTCCTAGCATACAGCCTCAGGGTGCTGGACTTGGGGTGAAACCCTCCATGCATGGTATGGAGCTTTCTTGTTTTTATGTTAGTAGCTTCTATCTCCTCCTTTGGCCAACTTATTATACCAGCTGGGTACCTGATCACGGGAAGGG
Source organism: Simochromis diagramma (assembly GCF_900408965.1). Taxonomy (NCBI): domain Eukaryota; kingdom Metazoa; phylum Chordata; class Actinopteri; order Cichliformes; family Cichlidae; genus Simochromis; species Simochromis diagramma. Next base: position 98,882 of record NW_024387288.1, on the reverse strand, counting down.
CGTAGGTGTTGATAGCCTGGATCTTGTTCATACCGTTCAACTGACTCCTCAGGACTTGCCTGACCCTCTGCAGGTACTTGGTGGTTGCAGCTTTCCTAGCAGCCTCTTCATGGTTCCCATTCACCTGCGTGATCCCCAGGTACTTGTAACTGTCCTCTGTGTCTGCAATGTTACCTTCTGGTAGTTCGATCCCCTCAGTTCTGACTACGTTCCCTCTCTTTGTTATCATCCGACTACACTTCTCCAGTACGAATGACATCCCGATGTCATTGCTGTATATCCTAGTAATGTGGATCGGTGAATCGATGTCTCGTTCACTCTTGGCATACAGCTTGATGTCATCCATGTACAGGAGGTGGCTGACAACTGCTCTGTTCCGTAGTCAGCATCCGTAGCCAGTCTTGTTAATGATCTCACTGAGGGGGTTCAGGCCTATGCAGAACAGCAGAGGGGATAGAGGATCTCATAAATTTGGATATCTGCCGATACCGATATGAATCCGATACAGTGTTTTTTGATCAACAAAACTATTTTTTTTTAAATATCTTGCTGCATTTTGTATAAGTTCATACTCAAGTTTAAAACAACAACTACACTAAAGCTATTCTGTTATACCTGTATGCAAAAAAAAATATTTCATAGTTCAGCAATACTGATCAATCTAATAAACTTAAACCTACACCATCCTCCCTATTCTGGTATTTTAAAGAGTACTTAGCGTAAATATTAAGCAACCTAACTAATAGGGTTCCAACTCCCAGCAACAACAAAAATAAATAAATAAAAAATAGGGAACCACCCCTCACGCTCCACCTCATGATGCTTAATCGACGTAATCAACCTTAATTTGATGCAGTGTGAAAAAAAATGCACAGAAATCAATTATTTTTCAAGAAATATTAAATAGATTCAACATCTTTCTTCAACAAAATTGCAGACTGCACAGATGGTACCTTCCCAAAGGAAAAAGTACTATAGCTTACTAGGGTATATATATTAGACTTAATAGTTACTATATACAGTAATTGACTTCTATTCATTTTACACTCGCGACAGAAAAGCCGATCAGCTGATCATTGATCAGTTTCATGATTGAAGTAGCAGCAAGAAGAGGCAGTCGCTCCATATATCGCTTGTTAAGCTTAACGCAGGAATGCTTTACAAACATTCAGAGATGGACTTACACACTTGCTTTACTTCTCTCAGGGATAACTTTGTCAGAGATGAAATGCCGGGTTGCTAGCGAAGCTCCAAATGCTATCCAGACCACCGACAGGTCCCGCATGCCACAGCCGCTTTATCACGTGATGCATACTGCTCCGACGTGCTAACGTTCTGAGGTGAGTTACGGCGTGTTGCAAGTTTTGTGAGGTGCTTTCCTGATATTTAATGGATCGGATTACATTTTTTATTTTTCTCCGATATCCAATCCAGTAATTTAGGTCAGTATCGGACCGATACCGATACGTAATATCGGATCGGTCCATCTCTAATTATTATTATTATTAGTAGTAGTCGTAGTAGTAGTAGTAGTATTAGTATTATTATTATTATAACTGTATCTCAGTTCCAAGAAAGCAATCTCTAATATTACAAATATTATCTTAATTCCATGCATACAATCCCAAATACCAAGAACTGTATGTGAGTTCCAAGAAAGCAATCTGTAATAACATAGACCAGGGCATCCCTGTGCACACGTGCCACCGCTGGCACGTGAAGGGTTTACTGATGGCACGACCATAGCTGGACTGGCCACCGGGCATACCGGGCACTTGCCCGATGGGCCGGTGGTGATTTTTCATTTTTATGGGCCGATGTGGAGGCTTTGTTTGTTTGTTTTTTGTAACCGTATAAACAATGAAAGGTGGTGGATTGGCCAGATGCTGGCTGATGTGTAAAAATAACTCAGTTGTTTGGTCATGTCTATGGCAGAGCTTCCACAGAGGCCAGCGGTTGGATGAGGGTATTGGGAGGAGGAGAGACCCGAGGCGGCCACCATGTAAACACCACAGTGTCAGGTGAACTGAACTTCAGGTAAGAAGTTATGACCTGCAGTCCATCTGGGTCAGATATAAATCAAGTTTAGGTGTAGTTTATTTTCGTTGTACTGACTTTTTACAGTCAGTTACAATAACTTGTACTGCGTACTAGCTAGCATGACCGAGTTTCGGTGAATCGTCTCGTATTCAGAGAAAATATTACTTGTTTCGTATTGAGCTGAAAAAGAACACCGTTTTTCCCGTACTTCAGCTAGAATGAAAAAAAGACACAAAGCTGGAGTTATTCTGCATCTTTACGCTGTCAGCTGCATCTTCTTCTCTCATTCTCTCCTCCTCCCTCTCCTGTTGCTACTTCAATCATGAAACTGATCAGCTGATCGGCTTTTCTCTCTTGCTTGTTTATTGCTCACTATGCGCCAGAAAGAGGAAACCAGCGGATTTCACTCTAAACAACAGCAGCACGTTTAAGCTTGATCAGCTGTTGTTGTTGCTGGAGCCCCAGCTGTAAAAGCTGCTGGTCATGATATCGTGTGGTTATCTGGTGTTGAGGGAAACATGAAACCAGGAGATGTCCTTACTGAATCATCAGAGCTGAACAGGTGATGGAGAAACAGGTCTACCTTTTAGGTGACATGAATGAGTTGAAGGGAAGTTATAAACTGTTTCTGAGACAAATAACACCAGGATCCTTTTCTATGAGGACAAGAATGGCTCTTGGTGAAGGCAGTCACACTTTTCACCTCTCCCTTCCCTTATCTTTCCTGCTTAGCGTCTTGTGTCCTTTTCTAGTCTCGTCTATTACTTTTTCCCTGGAACACTCTCTCACAATCTGTTCTCTAAAACATAAAAGACGAATTATGGATTTGATTAACTGGCCCCTGAATGTAATTGACACCCTCTTCTCAACGAGAAGCCTGGGCTTGGGTGAGTCTGACTGTAAGACATTGAAGACACCTTTTCGGAACCATGATAACACACATATACACATGCAGATATACACTCATCCCCCCTCTCCTTCCAAATGCCTTCGACGCTTATTCCCTCCCGATGCAAATGGTAGATCAAAGGGGACCAGCGCATATGCTGCAGGCTTAGATGCGCTGTCTAAACTGGCTGTCTCTCACCTTTTACCCATCCGTGGCGATTGTCATGTGTTTCTGTGGTGTATTAAGAGTTTTTTCATGTGCTATGCGCAGAGTTGTTTTTTTCTGTTGTCAAACTGATCTCCCTGTTGGAGCTCAGTCTTGGGGGAGTTCGTTTTTCTCCTTGTTTTTCCTGATGTTGTGTATTTTCCATTGTTCAGTTCCAGGTCGCTGCTCATGCAGCTGACCGGCCAACTACCTAGCCTGACCTGTCTCCCCAATGTGATGTTTGTGTATTGTATGTACGGTTGGCAAAGTCAGTCTCTAAATTGCCCCTCGGGGATAAAGAGTCTTCTGAATCTGAATCTGAATTTCTTTGTGCCCTCCTTTCCCTGTTAATGCCCTACCTGACCCCCTGGCAAAGCTTTGCTAGATCCGCCCCTGCACAGTTACCAGCTGTCAGCTAGCTTTTAATAAAGGATTATCTGAATCTTACAACCAAAGTTTTTATCTGACGTAAAATGTATACAAATCATACATATACCAACAAGACAGTGTACATCACTGTCACAACAGCGTTTGTTTTCATTCAAAGACTTTATGGCCTTTCCTCTTCCTAATACCTGGTGGGCTGGTCTCTAGTCAAAATGCCCGGACTGATTATTTGTCCCAGTCCAGCATGTATAGACCAATGTTATCTTTTCTGATCAAACTAGAAAACTTTAATGAGCTGCTGGATTTGTCTTGGATTAACTGGCTGGACACAGAGGACATCGAAATTCAGCTGATTGAACTGAAAAGCTTGACTATGTGGGGTCAAAGGTTGCAGATCTCCGAACGCAGCTGGAATCCATAGCTGTGCTTGCATTTTCACCTGCTGGACAACACTACCTGACAAGTTTAATTGTCTTCAGAACATTGCAGAGACTGCGTTCGGAGATCTGCAACCTTTGACCCCACATAGTCAATCTTTTCAGTTCAATCAGCTGCATTTCGATGTCCTCTGTGTCCAGCCAGTTAATCCAAGGCCTTATTGACAGTATTTGGCTCTACATATCTGTGTGAGCAGATTTTCTCTCACACAAATAGTGTCCTCAGGCAGCCGTCTGAATGCTGGACAATCGGAGACCTGTGTCTCTGAGTGGGAGACCAGAGATCACATTGACATGTGTATCTCTGTATTGTTGGGTGATCGTGGCTCAAGAGTTGGGAGTTTGCCTTGTAATCGGAAGGTTGCCGAGGGACTAGTAAAGCGCTATACAAATACAGGCCATTTACCATTTTTACCATTTAACAAACATGCCATATTGGCCCAGTTTATTTTTCTTATCATTGTTGTGAGGAGACCATAAATAGCGTTTACATTTTCGGTTGTACAGTTCATTTGCTGTTATTTTTATTTATTTATTTAGGACAGTGCATGTTAATGAACATAAATGTAAAAAAAAAAATTACATGAATGTAAACATGCCAGATTATAGCCAAAGGCTAATTTCCATCTGTTGTCCTTAAACATAAAAAATAGACATAATAATTCATAAAAATTCATCATTCATTCATAATAAAAACTCCATCACCAAACTTACACATACACACCATTCTGTTCCCAAATAAAACATTAAAACTATACAACTCATACATGATCACACACTTGATTTGTCCATAACCAGTTTTTAACCTTTCCCTTAAACAAACTGAGTGTAGAGCATTCTCTAATGGGTTGAGGAAGACTGTTCCAGAGATGGCCACCCTTAACAGAGAGGACGTTCTGCCCAAATGCTGTCCGTCTGTGGGGTATAAACGAGTCTCCTCAGATTGTAGCTCGAGTGGTCCTGTCTGAGCTTTCTTTATGCCTAATGAACTGCTTTAGTGGTGGTGGAGCAAGGGAGTGTAAGACTTTATATATTAAACACACTCTTTTAAGTTTCACTAAGTTATTGAAGTTCAGTAATTTATGTTTTTTTAACACATGACAGTGGTGGTGGGAAGTCGGTTTTTTGTCAAGTAGTTACTTCTTTTATAAATGTTTTCAATAGTTTTAAGTGTTGTTGGACAAGCAAGTGACCAGGACGTCAAACAATAGTCCATATGACAGATGATCATTGAGTAAAAATAAGTTTTTGCAACATTCATATTTAAATTATTACGTATATGATTAAAATTTCGATTATTAAATTTAAGTACCTGGGACACTTTATTTATGTGACTCTTGAAGGATAATGTTGGGTCTAGAATGACCCCAAGATATTTAAATTCTGGAGCTAATTCAAGCTCTACTCCATCCAGGAATATGTTTGACTGCTTCAAGTTTAAGGGGCGTTTTGAAAAATACATACAGACAGTTTTTGAGGTGTTCAACATTAGGCATGAGTCCTCCAGCCAGCTATGCATTAATGCTAAAGCAGCTGTAAGATCTTTTGCCACCTGCTGGACACTATTTGCTTGCGTATATATAACTGCATCATCTGCATACATTTGAGTAAATATATTTGGACAGACTTCAGGTAAGTTATTGATAAAAAGAGAGAACAATAAGGGCCCAAGAACAGATCCTTGAGGAACCCCTGTATCACAGTCTAAATATGGAGATTTAACCCCATCCAACACCACACACTGTTTCCTGTGTGAGAGATATGAGGCAAACCACTGAAGAGCCTGACTGGAGATATTAAACTGAGTCAATCTGGACAACAATATCTGATGGTTTACAGAGTCGAAAGCCTTCTTCAGATCTAAAAATACAGCTCCAACACAGGGACTCTTGTCCAGCAAGTTCTTCAAGTTCTCCACTAACATACACAGGGCAGTATCGGTGGAGTGATGTGCCCGAAAGCCAAACTGCAATGGATGTAATGGATGGTTGGGTGTTTTCTAGGTGAGCAGTGAGGAGTTTAACCACCCACTTCTCAGCTATTTTAGATACGACCGGGAGTATGCTTATGGGGCGATAATTAGCCATGTCAGTCTTCACACCTGCTTTGAAAATTGGTGTAACTGCAGCAATTTTCCAATCTGTTGGAACAATGGAATGTTCGAATGACATATTCAAAACATGAGTTGTTGGACATACAAGCAAATCCATATGTTCCTTTAGGAAATTTGTGTTAATACCATATACATCAAGTGCTTTTGATTGTTTTAAACCTGTAATTAGTTTAGCAACTTCAGTGTCTGAAATATGAGTGATGGTGAACAAATTTTGACCAGCATCATTCACATTATCAGAGCATACGACTGAGTCAAAGCTCTGACTGATCTCCTTAACAGATGAAATAAAGAAAGTGTTTAAGTTACTGGCAATAGAGATTGAAAATGTGACGTCATTCAGGGGTAAAACCGCAAAGGATTCTGGGAACTCGTGGCAAGAGGTACTAGCGCACACAGGCTTTCAATTGAAATCAGTTACACAGCGATAAAAAGAAACACAAAAAATGGCAAGAAGCTGTTGTATTATTAACTGCAATAGCCGGTCGCATGACAGCCACGGGAAGCCGACGGGTAAAGAGATCAGTTGTTATCGGATTACGTTGTTGAAGAGAAATTGTTCGAGCCATGTTTCCGAGGTAACAAAGAGCCGACGGATGGCCTGGATTGCAGCCATTCAAAGACCAAATATAACATCCCAGAACACTCCAGCTCACAGGTTAGTCTGCTCCAAACATTTCCACAAAGGTCAGTCTGCTGTTGTAGTTAATACGTCATTTTTCTTAACATAACTGGTGATATAGGTTACAAGCAAGTCTGGCGCTGAACAGAAATTGTCGCGCTATGCTCCTTTGTTTATTGTGCATAAATAGTGAATTGTCCTGACACGATATTGCGTTTCGCTTCTGTTATTACCATGGTACATTGACAAAAACATATAGTTTTATTCACAGGATAAAACAGTTTTTTTGTATTACTATTTGCCCAGTACAATTACAGCATACAATATCATTGTCACTGCTACATTTCTGTAACGCGAACCAGAAATTATTTCCACTAATTAATTAATTACCGTTGAGCTCAAAGGTCCTATTAATAAACGGTTAACGAATGTGTATTTATGAATACGATTTGTGAGACTGGTAAACTTATGATATGTACGATGGTCTTTCGATCTATACGGTGCATTTGAAGGTCCTGTACCCATCCGTCGGTAAACTGTACCTGGGCTTGTTGCAGTGACCTGAAGTTACTAAACTTCATGAGTGTATGCACTCACTCCAAGAACCGTATAATTATAAATATGAACGTGGTGAAAGTTGGGCAGCACGCTAACGTATTTTGTCCACTCTGTGTGCTCGTAAGGGTCTAACCCTTTCACTCCTTTGATTTTTTCCTCGTATCTTTTCTTTGACTTTTCATCAAGTCTGTCTTTGTACGGACCGGCATTGTTCTCCTTCGTTTTGTACATAACTTTTTTGGGGGACAAAGAAAAAGCAAGAAGGTATTGGAACCGGAGAATGAACGTTTTGCGGTGCTGCAAATGCTTGCATTTGATGCGGTACTTGGATTGTTTTTCCACAATTTCCTGGCATGCAATGCGCGAAAGTCACGTGGTCTGTCAATCTCTATAGATAGAGGCTCTCTAACAATAGAGTTATTTACATAAAGTTCAATTGTATTTTTACTTTTGTTTGAATGACGGCCTAGTAATTTATTTAAGTGTTGCCAGATAATTTTACCATTACCTTTGGCTCTTTCAATTATATTTATAAAAAATTTTGCTTTGGCCTGTCTCAAACTTCTTGTTACTTTGTTCCAATACCGCATTGAAGTAATTCTCTGTCTATCCAGAGTTAGACCTGTTTTCAGGAACTGCTTTAGTAATTGATCTCTTGTTTTCATTAAATTCTTGCACTCTTTGTTTAACCAGGGCAAATTAGATGTTGTCTTTATTTTTTGTCGACCTCTAATGGAGTATGTTGATATAACATCCTTAACAATGTCAGTGAAGTGACTGCTGCAGAATTGTGGATCATCACTACACAATAAAGGCTCCCAGTTAACTGATGCTAATTCTTCTGCTACATTTTGTCGCTGACTTCTTGGTATGAATTCATAAAAGGATCTCCTATTAGATGAACTTTGAAAGTCATTCTTAACCCGTGATTTTATAAGTTTTCTAGAAAATAATATAAAATTGTGGTCTGAAATACCAGTGATAAAATTATAAGATTTAATAATTCGCTCGGGCTTATTACTGAAAACCAGATCTATTTTAGTTTTAGAGTGTCTTGTTATATGTGTTGAGTAAAGTTCAAAGTCTCCATTAAGTCCTTGAGTGTTTTTCTATCCTTTTCACAGTCCCAGTTGACATTAAAATCTCCCATTACAATTATTTCATTAGACTTATTATTTATAGCATGATATTTAAGTAATATCTGTAGTTGTTCATAAAAAATATTCTTTGCGGAAGGAGGGCGATATAAACAGATCAACGTAAATGACATTTCAGGGGAAAGAGTGATTTTAACAGAAATATGTTATATTTTGACATCTATTGGTGAACTAAGTAAAGAGCAATCCAGGTGTTTTTTTACATACAGAAGTATTCCTCCTCCTCTTGTTCCAATTCTATCCCTTCTGAATACTGTGTACTCTGGAAAGACAACCGCAGACTCAGGAGAAGAACTTGTGAGCCAAGATTCAGAGATACCCAAAATAGAAATATTGGAATTGCTTAGAATATGTTCCAGTTGCTCATGCTTTGGTAACATACTGCGAATGTTAATGTGTCCACATAGAAGCCCCTTTGGTTTATTTTTAGTGTCCCAGATTACTTTAGCCTGATTAAATGTCTTGCAGATCTTTGTTCCTCTGTAAATTTTAATAGCAGGATTTATTGTCCTTTTGTTGACAATGCTATGAGCATTTAATGATGAGAAACCCTTTACTGGAGACTGTAGTTTGGGTACAGCAGGTGGGGGCCCAGGCAGCCGCGTTGGGGGCCAAGGCAGCCGAGGTGGAGGCCCAGACAGCCGAGGTGGAGGCCCAGGCAGCCTAGGTGGAGGTCCGAGCAGCCAAGATTGAAACCCAGGAAGCTGAGGTGTAAGCCCAGGCAGCTGAGGTGGAGACCCAGGCAGCTGAGGTGGAGGCCCAGGCAGCTGAGGTGGAGGCCCAGCTAGCTGAAATATAGGCCCAGGCAGCTGAGGTGGAGGGCCAGGCAGCTGAGGTGGAGGCCCAGGCAGCCAAGATTGAAACCCAGGCAGCTGAGGTGTAAGCCCAGGCAGCCAAGATTGAAACCCAGGCAGCCGAGGTGGAGGCCCGAGCAGCTGAGGTGAAATCCCAGGCAGCTGAAATGTAGGCCCAGGCAGCTGAGGTGGAGACCCAGGCAGCTGAGGTGGAGGCCCAGGCAGCTGAGGTGGAGGCCCAGCTAGCTGAAATATAGGCCCAGGCAGCTGAGGTGGAGGGCCAGGCAGCTGAGGTGGAGGCCCAGGCAGCCAAGATTGAAACCCAGGCAGCTGAGGTGTAAGCCCAGGCAGCCAAGATTGAAACCCAGGCAGCCGAGGTGGAGGCCCGAGCAGCTGAGGTGAAATCCCAGGCAGCTGAAATGTAGGCCCAGGCAGCTGAAGTGGAGGCCCAGGCAGCTGAGGTGGAGGCGCAGGAAGCTGAAATGTAGGCCCAGGCAGCTGAAATGTAGGCCCAGGCAGCTGGGGTGGAGGCCCAGGCAGCTGAGGTGGAGGCACAGGCAGCTGAAATGTAGGCCCAGGAAGCTGAAATGTAGGCCCAGGCAGCTGAAATGTAGGCCCAGGCAGCTGAGGTGGAGGCCCAGGCAGCTGAGGTGTATGTCTAGGCAGCCGAGGTGGAAACCCAGGCAGCCGAGGTGGAAACCCAGGCAGCTGAGGTGGAGGCCCGAGCAGCTGAGGTGGAAGCCCAGCTAGCTGAAATGTAGGCCCAGGCAGCTGAGGTGGAGGCCCAGGCAGCCGAGGTGGAGGCCCAGGCAGCCGAGGTGGAGACCCAGGCAGCCTAGGTGGAGGTCCGAGCAGCTGAGGTGGAAGCCCAGGCAGCTGAGGTGTAGGCCCAGGCAGCTGAAATGTAGGCCCAGGCAGCTGAGGTGGAGGCCCAGGCAGCTGAGGTGGAGGCCCGAGCAGCTGAGGTGGAAGCCCAGCTAGCTGAAATGTAGGCCCAGGCAGCTGAGGTGGAGGCCCAGGCAGCCAAGATTGAAACCCAGGAAGCTGAGGTGTAAGCCCAGGCAGCTGAGGTGGAGACCCAGGCAGCTGAGGTGGAGGCCCAGGCAGCTGAGGTGGAGGCCCAGGCAGCTGAAATGTAGGCCCAGGAAGCTGAAATGTAGGCCCAGGCAGCTGAAATGTAGGCCCAGGCAGCTGAGGTGGAGGCCCAGGCAGCTGAGGTGTATGTCTAGGCAGCCGAGGTGGAAACCCAGGCAGCTGAAATGGAGGCCCAGGCAGCTGAGATGGAGGTCCAGGCAGGCCTAGGCTAACTAGGCTAATTAGTTGTAGCCAGTCCAAATCACTGATGTTTGAATTAGGTCCAGGATTTAGTTCTAAATCACCAGCCAAAAGTAGCATCAGAACAAGTTTCAGAATCTCCAGCGACAGTTGTGGTATATTTGATTGTTCATGTTTACCTGGGGGTGGTCTAGCATGACCAAAATCCAAGAATCTTGTGAACAAAAGATGTTGACTCCATTTGGCTGGGAAAGTGGTATAATTATCCAGCTTTCTTGGACATGTCAAACTCCACAGAAGATAAAAATGTATAAAAACAAAAAGACAAGTTGATGTCAAGATCCAGGGGTTTTTAGATGGTTTTTTTAGGTGGGTTTTTTGGCAAACGCACAGGACCTGCCAAGCTGTGTGTCTGCACCCTAGCAGCCATCTTGAGAGTGCAACTGGTTCTTGTTATGGATAAAGTGTCTTTTTTTGTTTCAAAATAGTGGATAACAATTTGCTGATAGCTGCCAACATCTGCAAACAAATATAATTCTATAAAGTTGTTCTACATAGTGTGTAACTCTCCATATAGAGCGTTATTAAATTTATTGCTAATGCAGTCATATGGCACATTGACTTCCAAGGAAATTTTAGACGTCACTCATCATCAGAAAGGTTGCCGACCCTTGACAAAGACATTAATCTCAATTCCAAGAAAGCAATTTCTAATTCCAAAATCATTCTCAGTTCCAGGAATACAATCCCAGATACCAAAAACTGTATCTGAGTTCTAAGAAGTCAATCTCTAATACCATAAAGGTTATCTCAATTCCAAGAACACAATCCCAGGTTTCAAGAGCTTCATCTCAATTCCAAGAACGCAATCCCAAGTTTCAAGAGCTTCATCTCAATTCCAAGAAGTCAATCTCTAATACCATAAAGGTTATCTCAATTCCAAGAACGCAATCCCAGGTTTCAAGAGCTTCATCTCAATTCCAAGAAGTCAATCTCTAATACCATATATTTTATCTCAATTCCAAGAACACAATCCCAGGTTTCAAGAGCTTCATCTCAATTCCAAGAACGCAATCCCAAGTTTCAAGAGCTTCATCTCAATTCCAAGAAGTCAATCTCTAATACCATAAAGGTTATCTCAATTCCAAGAACGCAATCCCAGGTTTCAAGAGCTTCATCTCAATTCCAAGAAGTCAATCTCTAATACCATATATTTTATCTCAATTCCAAGAACACAATCCCAGGTTTCAAGAGCTTCATCTCAATTCCAAGAACGCAATCCCAAGTTTCAAGAGCTTCATCTCAATTCCAAGAAGTCAATCTCTAATACCATAAAGGTTATCTCAATTCCAAGAACGCAATCCCAGGTTTCAAGAGCTTCATCTCAATTCCAAGAAGTCAATCTCTAATACCATAAAGGTTATCTCAATTCCAAGAACGCAATCCCAGGTTTCAAGAGCTTCATCTCAATTCCAAGAAGTCAATCTCTAATACCATAAAGGTTATCTCAATTCCAAGAACACAATCCCAGGTTTCAAGAGCTTCATCTCAATTCCAAGAACGCAATCCCAAGTTTCAAGAGCTTCATCTCAATTCCAAGAAGTCAATCTCTAATACCATAAATGTTATCTCAATTCCAAGAACGCAATCCCAGGTTTCAAAAGCTTCATCTCAATTCCAAGAAGTCAATCTCTAATACCATAAAGGTTATCTCAATTCCAAGAACACAATCCCAAGTTTCAAGAGCTTCATCTCAATTCCAAGAAGTCAATCTCTAATACCATATATTTTATCTCAATTCCAAGAACACAATCCCAGGTTTCAAGAGCTTCATCTCAATTCCAAGAACGCAATCCCAAGTTTCAAGAGCTTCATCTCAATTCCAAGAAGTCAATCTCTAATACCATAAAGGTTATCTCAATTCCAAGAACGCAATCCCAACTTTCAAGAGATTTATCTGAATTCCAAGAAAGCAATCTGTAATAATAAATTTTTTCCCAATTCCAAGCACACAATCCCAAATACCAAAAACTGTATCTGAGTTCCAAAGAAGCAATCTCTAATACCACAAACATTATCTCAATTACAAGAAATCAATCTCTAATACCAAAAACATTTTCTCAGTTGCAAGAACACAATCTCAAATACCAAGAGCTGTATCTTAGGTTCTTTTGCTACCATGGCTGAATTTGTCCTGTATGTTTACATTTTTTCCCAATTGTTTACACACAATTACTTGCACTTCAGACACAATGACTACAACATGTAAGTGATGCACCAACCCACTGCACCAATTCTGATAAACTACAAGCACAATTCCTGCTTTGCACTGAAATTGCAGCTTTTAATACACACTTTTTTCAAAACACTACACATAATTTTCTGCATTTGGCAAATTTTTATGAGGAAAGTCTATTGTTTGCACAAGAAACACACTGTCATTAAAAATTGTAAACTCTGTTGCCTTACTTTGCATATTAACTTATCACATGGGTAAACACCTTTTACACATAATTGCGATTAAGAAATCGAAGCTTTATAAAAGAGCAACAGGTGAGCTCTTCTGTTTTGGAGCAATGGATGCCAACATTGGAAACATTGGAACATTGGAAAAAGGCAGAGCCAGAGGAATGAGAGTAAGAGGAGGAGAATAGGGAGGATGAGGACAATGAAGGCCAAGGAACATAATCTCCGAGGATATCAAAACCACTACAAAGAGATGGCTGCAGTGGAGCACCAGTTCATCTTCACTGATGAGGATGGATTCAACCTCATGAAAAGCTGAAGGTGGGGAAGGAATGCCATTGGCCAGCGTGCCATTGTTGAAGTCTCTGGCCAGCATGGTGAGACCATCACAATATGTGAAGCAACTATTGTGCCATCCATCAGCAAGCTACCCTTGGCCCCTACAACACTGCCCATCTGATAACATTCCTGGACATCCAACACAACACAGTCATTCCACCAGATTAGATAGATGGCCCAGTGGAGCTCAGCTATCTTGTCATTTGGGACAACGAAAGGTTCCACTGGGCAGTTCTGGTTTGTGACTGGTTCACTGTCCACCCATGCTTTTTAGAGGTGAACCATATCAGCATATGTATATGTATGCATATATAGAAAAAATAATAATAAATCCCCGCTGACCCGTAAGGGCGGTCAATCCTTCAAGCTCCGGTCCTCTACCAGAGATCTGGGAACTTAAGGGGTCTTGTGCAGTATTTTAGCTGTTCCCAGGACTGCGCTCTTCTGGACAGAGATCCTCGATGTCGTTCCCGAGATCTGCTGGAGCCACTCGCCTATCTTGGGAGTCACTGCACCTAGTGCTCCAATTGCCATAGGGACCACCATTACCTTCACCCTCTACATCTTCTCATGCTCTTCTCTGAGCATGAGAAGATGGGGGTTTTTTTTCGAACTTCTTGTGTTCCTTCTTCCTGATGTTGCAGTCATTTGTAACCGCTACATCAATCACTATGGCCATCTGTTTCTGTTTGTCTACCACCACTATGTCTGGTTGGTTAGCCACCACCATTTTGTCCGTCTGTATCTGTAAGTCCCATAGTATCTTAGCTCGGTCATTGTCAAGTGTCCTCTGACTGTGAGGTGTCCACACTTGAAAAAGACCAGACTTTGAATTTCACTCAACTTTATTTAGACCAGCTAGTTTGATAGCTGGTAGGTAGATAGGTAGGTAGCAGCAGGTAAAAAACCTTTCAACACAAAAATAAAGAACATTTCATTAACCAGTAACCATTCAGATAAATTACATGCATTACACAGAAGACAGATGAAATAACAAAATACACTTCAGTAAAGCCATTTACCATGTGGTTAACTGTGTTAATTTAACTGTGGTTCTTAAATATACAAAATGTGTCTTCTTTGCATTTAACACTTTTTTATAAACAATTGTATTTTAAAGTATACATTTTAGAGTTCACAAACATTTTAATAGACTTTAACTAAGGATTTTCTTTACAAAGAATTATTTTCTTTAAATCAAAACCAAACATTTATTCACTAGTTTTACGATCCACCCAAGGATTTGGGGGTAACTATTTTTAATATTAAGTAACATAAATATGTGGGAACACTAACTGCACAAACAATTTATTCAAACTTAAACATTCTTTTTTGTCAATATAATTTTTTAAACTTAAATGCAGCAACTATTTCCCTAAGCGTAAAACATTTGCACAACTGAGCTTCCATAGTTCCAAATATATGTGCAGCAAATGTGAGCTCAAGAGCTTACTGATAGCCCGTCTTGTTCAAAGTCTTCCTCACAGTGGAAAAGTGGATCGTACTTTGTTTGCTGTCCTCTCAGTATGTCCCGCATGGGTCAAATGACTGCTGCATGCATTTTAAGGTCTACTAGGCACGCCCACCCTTGATTGCTCTAATGTGGCTCACCTGGCAGGGCGGCGCACACCAGGCCGTGCTTAGTTGTTGATTGCACCCAAGGTCTAATCAGCGGCCATGCACAAGCAGCAGCACCGAACAGGTAGTGGGCAGGAGGAGGAAGAGAGGAATAACAGCCACACCTACTAGGTCAGCGCGACAGTCATTCTCCACCGTCCTAGGGGGTGTCTCCCATTTTGACCTCAGGACTTCATGGCTGTATTCGGCACAGATGGTTATGGTGTTCCATGTATGCCTTGCCTGCTAGCATCTTGCACCCTGCTGTTATGTGCTGGATTGTTTCAGGGGCATCTTTACACAGCCTGCACCTGGGGTCTTGTCTGGTGTGATAGACCCCAGCCTCTATGAATCTTTTGCTCAGAGCTTGTTCCTGTGCTGCTATGATTAGTGCCTCCATGCTGTCTTTGAGTTCAGCTTTGTCCTTCCGCTTAGCATACAGCCTCAGGGTGCTGGAGTTGGGGTGAAACCCTCCATTCATGGTCTGGAACTTGTCTTGAAGTTAGTGGCTTCCTTCTCCTCCTTTGACCAGCTTATTATCTCAGCAGGGTACCTGATCATGGGTATTAATAGCCTGGATCTTTTTCTTACCATTCAGCTGACTCCTTAGGATTTGCTTGAGCCTCTACAGCACATGTGTCAAACTCAAGGCCCGCGGGCCAAATCCGGCCTGGCATACATTTATATCCGGCCCGCGAGATCATTTTATATAGATTTGTTATTATTGTTATGCATGGCCCGGCGATATGAAGTGCTAATAGCACACAAACAACAGATCCCATAATGCAGCGCTGCAGCCTCCTTGCCGGCTAGGCTACCTGGGAACATTCCTGTGTCAATCAAGTCAAACTTCTGTTATTGCGAAGCTAGCCCCTCACAATGATGGAGAGAAAAGTTGACTCTGAAAACAGAGCCTTTCAGCACCGGTGGGAGACTGAATATATGTTTACAGACATCGCTAGTAAACCCATGTGTCTTATTTGTGGAGCTAATGTAGCTGTAATTAAGGAATTTAATTTAAGATGGCACTATGAGATAAAACATCAGGATAAGCTGAAAAACCTAAATGCAGAGGAGAAACTAGAGAAGGTAGAAGAGCTAAACACGAATCTTACATTTCAGCAGACGGCTGAATCAAAGTCATAAAGTGAAGCTGTTGTGAAAGCAAGTTTTATTGTGGCAGAGGAGAAAGCCAAATCAGTCCAGTCATTTACCGGGGGAGAGCTGCATGATGACGTTGTGCAACGTCTTGTGACAAGACAAAACACAGATTTTGGCAAATGTGAGCCTGAGCAGAAATATGATTGTTGATCGGGTTTGTGAGATGGCCACTGATTTAAGAACACAGTTGTGTAAAAGAAGCAAAGAAGCAGCTGGCCATCTTTATCCGTGGAGTGGAAATATTGGATGCACGGGACAACAACAGGAAAATACATTTTTGAAAACGTATGTCAGAGTTTAGCCGACATGAAACTGTCCTGGGATAAAATGTTGGTCTTAAAACAGATGGAGCGCCAGTGTTGTGCAGTGAAAAAAAGTGGACTAGTCGGCAGGATGCGAGTAAAGATGCAGGAGGAGAAATGTACCGGTGAGTTAACTGCATATCACTGCATCACACACCAGGAAACGCTGTGTGGTAAAGTCCTAAAAATGGAGCATGTAGTGATCACTGTAACGCAAACCTTAAATTTTATCTGAGCTAAAGGTTTAAATCACCGTCAATTTCTTTTATGTGGGAAATAGATTCAGAGTTTACCGACATTCCTTATCATACAAAAATACATAACAACAACAACAACAACAACAATAATAATAATAATAATAATAATAATAATAATAATAACAACAATAATAATAACAATGGATTGCATTTATATAGTGCTTTTTGAGGCCCTCTAAGTGCTTTACAATTCCACTATTCATTCACTCTCACATTCACACACTGGTGGAGGCAAGCTGCAGTTGTAGCCACAGCTGCCCTGGGGCAGACTGACAGCGGTGAGGCTGCCATATCGCGCCATCGGCCCGTCTGGCCAACACCAGTAGAAGGTAGGTGAAGTGTCTTGCTCAAGAACACAACGACCAAGACAGACAGAGCAGGGCGTTAAGGCCTATGCAGAACAGCAGTGGGGGCATAGCATCTCCTTGGTAGATCCCGCACTTGATGGTGACTTGTGCTATGGGCCTCTAGTGTTGTCCGCCACGTCCCGATTGAGTTCCTGATGAAGACTCTTAGGGTCCTGTTGATCTTGTACAGATCTAGGCATTCCAGGATCCAGCTAGTCTGCAATCTGGTCTTGTAGTCTCGGCTGATTGCCCGTTTTACCAGTAGCTGGTGTTTTGCACCAGTATTCTTGCCAATCCCTTTCTGTGCCCCCACTCTTGTATTGACCATGTGCCTGTTCATCTTAGCCGCTACGATACCTGACAGGAGCTTCCATGAGGTCCAGGTTATTGATTGGTAGTTGGATGGGGCCGGCCCCTTCTGGTCCTTGAGGATCAGGGTCATTAGGATCATGCCAGGGCCTAATGCTGTCCAAGTCTTCCTACTGGAGACGCTTTCTAACCATCACCACTGTGATGGTTACTGGACCCTGTTTAGGGAAGTTGCTGTGGTCTGCCCTCCGACAGGGAGCCCCAGTTCACTGCCAGGTTCTGGAAAGCCTTTTGCCATCTGATTGGAGCCTCTCCCAGCCTCTCATCCGGCTACCACCCTCAGACCAACGGGCGGGTCGAACGGGCCAATCAACAGCTGGGGTGCTTTTAGAGGTGCTTTGTCTCCGTCCAAATCGTTGCTTTGGCCTCGTTACCTGCTGTGGGCTGAGCTGTCTCATAACCTCCGCGTCTCTTCTGTCACCGGTCTCTCACCATTTGAAGTCTGTCATGGTTTACATCCTGCTATCTTCGACCATCAGGAGGTAGAGGTTGAAATACCTGCTGCTGAACGAATGGTCCGCCGCTGTCGTCTGGCCGGAATCGAGGCATGGGCTGCCATTTCCTGATCCAACGCTCTGTACACCACGTTACTTCCCCGCTGGCGCCTCTCCCCCGTGCCTGCACCCGCTCAGGTTTGTTGGTGGGGATCCTGTCCACACTGTCCGGCGGATCTTGGACTCCCATCGCGGGGGTTGGGGGGGCCAGTAGGATTTCCATCGCAGCTGTCCTGGACAGTCGGGTGCCGGCCTTTGGAAGGGGGGGGGGTCCTGTCAGGTAGTGGTCAACTTACCACGGGGTCAGGTTTTTTTTTTGTTTTTTTTGTGTGTCCCGTTTGGATCTTTAGCCATCAGAATTGTTGTCTTAAGGCCAAGAAAGATGCCAAGCGGATTTATTTTACCAAGTGGATCATCATGGCCTTGCCATATTGGTCCATTTGATTGACCTTTATTATAATTGTGTAGTTATTTTACAAATGGGACAGACATGACTGGGGGACAGGACAGGGAGAAAGAATGAAAGAAAGAGGGGGAGGGAGAGAAAGAAAACCAGAGGGGAGAAGAGACGGTGAGAAGGGGGGGAAGAAAGAAAGAAAAACAAACAAAACACCTGGATCACCTGTATGGAGAAAAAAAAACCCAGAAGAGAAAGCAAACAAAAAAAGAGCAACATAATAAATACAGCACCATCACAATAAACTAGCTAGCAGTAGATAACAGTAGATACAAAACATTAAACGATATTGTGCAGCACGCAAGATAGACAGCGCACAATGTGCTTTGAGTTTGGGGTCCCGCAGGGCTAAATTTTAGGGTCTGCTTTTTTTAAAAGAAATTATATTTACATCCCCTGGGAACTATCCTCAGAAGGCATGGCATATCCTTCCACTATTAGGCTGATGACTGTCAGATTTATCTGCCCCTGAAGCAGAAAGATGCCTTCTCTGTTAAACCACGTTTAGCATGTCTAGAAGACATTAAATCTTGGATGTCCCTAAACGTCTTAAGATGTATTTCACGGAGTCTCTGCAGGAGGGGGAGATACAGGAGAGGTGGAGGAAGATCTCAGCCTGGGCGTCTATTGTCTCATGTAGTCTGGAAGATGAATGGATGGTGGGGTGGGTGCAGTTTTCTCTGTGGTGGGGTTGGGTGGACTGTCCCGGGCTCTGTGGGGCCGGGAGGCGCTGCTGCGCTGGGCCCCGGTCTGGATGGGCCTGGGCCCCCTTTCCCTGGCGGGTCGCGGAGTATGGGAGTGCCTACTGGGGTCAGCGGGGGAGCTGGCCCCAGGGAGGGGTCACTTGCCCCTCCCTTCCTTCCCTCCCCATCTCCAGCTGCCTCCCTCTTCCCGCTGCACCACAACCACCCACACATGCAGGGCCTTGGAGTAGGGGTATGTCACCAGGGTGCAGAGGAGGCTACCCCCCCCCTCTGTCCCCTTCTGGCTGCCCCTGCCTCAATTTTATCCCACAACTTAGACATTCACATTACTCACACCCTCATTACACATACATATAGGATCTTGGGGGTGGGCACGATACACGGAGTCCAAATTACCATCATGGTGTACACCTCACCCCTGGCGTCGTTGCCCACCTCTCAATTTTGAATACACGTAGACATTGAGGGCTAGCAGGAGGGACTATGCGCTTACCTGCTGCTCTCTGGCAGGTAGCTCCATGCCCTCCTGGGTTTTAATTGCACCTTAGAACACACATGCATCAACACTACAATGAGCTGGCGGAGGGAGGTTTGGAGTCTTCTCTCACCCCCGTTCTCTGCAGCCTGCTGGAGCGGGGGGGCTAGGAGGAGGAGTTGGCCGTCCGACCGCGGTCTGGAGTGTGGGGCCTCCCTGCTGCTGCGGAGTTGGGGCGGTCTGCCTCTCCCCACCGCAGGGAAAAGGGTAACACCACCTGGGTCTGGGTGCAGTTCCCCCCTCCAGGGGCAAGGGTACCTAGACCCGGTTCTTAGAGTACACTTGGGGAGTGTGATCGTGTGTACAGCGTCTCTTTATGTCTGTCTCCACGTTGATTGAGTGTGGAGTAAGTGTATATGAGAGCATGAGGGTGGGAATGGATGTTTGTATCTGTGTGTGCCTGTATGTCTGTGTCTATATGTCAGGTTGGGTATCAGACGCCACCTCTCTGGGGACATCTCAGGCCCTCCAAGGTTTGGAGGCCTATCTCCACCCACCACCACTTCCCCTGCCAGTGGCGGACTCCCTCAGGTGTCGGTGCGTTGGTGGTTCTTTGTGTCTGGGGGTGGGCGTCTGGGTACACACCGGCTCACTCCTTGGCGGCCGCTTATCGGGGCCTGGAGCCTGGGGGTCGCTCGGGCCACTTCGGAGGTGGGGTGTCCCCGGCCTCTCGGCCTGGGGCTCGGTCACTCAGGCACAGCTGGCTGCCGGCGGAGCTCACGGGCCCGTCACTGCAACTCCCCCTGGCTTCTGCTCCGCGGCTGCTGAGTGAGCCCTCATCTGGGACTCTCCTCAGCTCTTACTGGGACAGTGGCGCGGCTGCCCCTCTGTTGGTCTTCCTTGGTCTCTTGTGTTCTGGGGGCCTCTGGATGTCTGGAGTTTTGATCTCCTCCATACCTGCTTCATACCCTGGAGGACGGGGCTGTGGCTCCCCACACTCCGTAGCAGATCGTTACATGGAGAAACCTTTGGAATGCAAGCATGCTGATCCACACAGGTATGCACACAGGTGTACACACGGGTATTCACAGACGCGGACTACAGCTTTCTTGGCTGCTGCCTCAAAGCACATTGTGCGCTGTCTATCTTGCGTGCTGCACAATATCGTTTATTATTTAGTATCTACTGATATCTACTGCTAGCTAGTTTGTGATGGTGCCGTTTTTTTTATTATGTTGCTCTTTGTTGTTTGCTTTCTCTTCTGTTTTTTTTCTCCATACAGGTGACCCAGGTGTTTTTTTTTTTTTTTTTTTTTTTTTCTTTCTTCCCCCCCCCCTTCTCACCGTCTCTTCTCCCCTTTGGTTTTCTTTCTCTCCCTCTCTTTCTTTCATTCTTTCTCCCTGTCCTATCCCCCAGTCATGTCTGTCCCGTTTGTAGCAACTGAAAATAAAATAAATTCATAATTATAATAAAGGTCAATCAAATGGACCAATATGGCAAGGCCATGATGATCCACTTGGTAAAATAAATCCGCTTGGCATCTTTCTTGGCCTTAAGACAACAATTCTGATGGCTAAAGATCCAAACGGGACGACAAAAAAAAAAAAAAAAAAAGTATTTCAAGCAAAGCTGAAGTGATTGTGTTTGGTCCTAGCAGACCTTGTGATCGATCCGCTATTGACCTGTTGTTACTAACGTGGGTTTTAAGATGGACAGTGATTTTAAGTTGGACACTCAAATTAGTGCTACAGTCAAGTCCATTTTTCATCACCTAAGGCGATTGGCAAAGGTAAGACCTATTTTATCCGGGCAGCATTTTGAAACAGTAATCCATGCTTTTATTTCATCTTGTTTAGATTACCTTAATGCATTGTATTTTTGAGTTAGTCAGTGTCTTCTCTCTCATCTGCAGCTGGTACAAAATTCTGCTGCATGACTTTTAACCAGAACTCGTAAAAGAGAACACATAACTCCCATCCTCGCTTCTCTCCAGCCTGTATATTTTAGAATTCATTTTAAAATTCTAATGTTCGTTTTTTAATGTTTAAATAGTCTTGCCCCACCTTACCTCTCTGAGCTTCTTCATCCTTACTCACCCCACAGGTTTCTCAGGTCAACTGACAAGCTGCTCCTGGAGGTGCCCAGGTCCAAGAGAGAGCTCACAGGGGACAGGGCCTTCTCTATTGCTGCTCCTAATCTTTGGAACAATCTGCCCCAGCACATTAGAGAGGCCCCTTCACTGTCCACTTTTAAAACGCGTCTTAAAACCCATTTTTACTCCTTGGCATATGACACTGTATGACCCTGATTTTATTGACTATTGTTTTTAATGTATTGTGTTTATTTTATTGTTTTTAATTATAATGATCATTTTATATTTTTTTATTTCGTGCTATTTGTGCTAATTTTATTTTTTTATTTATTTATGGTAAATCATTTTTTTAAACTTATTTATATATAATTTTTGGCATGCCAAGTGTACAACACTTTGTGTCCAGCTGTGTTGTTTTGAAAGTGCTATATAAATAAATTGCTTGCTTGCATCACTCCTCCCAGGGAATGGGCCGCCAAAGCTAGATCTCCAGAGATTTCTGTCCTTGGCCATTCTTTCCAGATGGGTCCAGGTGTAGCCCATCATTTTTGCTTCTGCCTGGAGGTCTCATTAAATAAAATCAAATTCAAATTCAAATTTTATTTGTCACGTACACAGTCATACACAGTACGATATGTAGTGAAATGCTTGGACAACTGCTCGTGACCTAAAGAAAACAAAAAAGGAAAAGGCTATGAATAAGATAGGAAATAAATATGAAAAATTAAAAAGGGTAAATTTAACTAGGAAGGAATAAAATATAAATTAAGGTTAAAAATGAAATAACTGTACAACACAAATTAGAATGAAGGGTAAATTTAACTGGGAGAATAAGATAAAATATATAAATTAAAGTTGAAAATAAAATAACTGTACAACAAAATACACAATATAGAACTATATAAGAATGTATGAAGAAATATAAATAAATATATACACAATAACAGCAGCATATACACAATAACAGCAGCGTGATTTAAGTAATGAAGTGAAAACAATGTCCAGAATGTCCAGTGTGTGTAAGAACTGTATGTGTGGGTCAGTACTGTGTGGTGGTGTGATTGAGAGACCGTATCGCCTGCGGGAAGAAGCTCCTCCTCAGTCTCTCTGTGTTGGTCTTCAGGGAGCGGAATCGCTTTCCTGACCTCAACAGAGAGAACAGTCTGTTGTTGGGATGGCTGAGGTCCTTCACCATCTTCCTGGCCTTGGTCCAGCACCGCCTGCTGTAGATTGAGTGCAGGTCAGGGAGCTCGGAGCGGATGGTGCGCTCAGCTGACCGCACAACCCTCTGTGGAGCTCGTCTGTCCTGCATGGTGCTGTTCCCGAACCAGGTTAAGATGTTTCCCGTCAGGATGCTCTCTATGGTGCAGGAGTAAAAGTTCCTGAGCACCTTGGAGGGCAGTTGGAAGTCTCTCAAGCGTCTGAGGTGGTAGAGACGCTGACGGGCCTTTTTCACCACGGTGTTGATGTGACAGGACCATGACAGGTCCTGCGTGATGTGAACTCCGAGGTATTTGAAGCTGTCCACTCTCTCCACTGGGCACTCGTTGATGACAGGGGTCTGGTAGTTCCTCTCCTGCTTAGTGCTGAAGTCCACTATCAGCTCCTTTGTCTTACTGACGTTTAGAAGGAGGTTGTTCCTCTGGCACCAGTTCTCCAGATTCCTAATCTCCTTCAGGTAGGCCGTCTCGTTGTTATCAGAGACCAGGCCCACCACGACGGTGTCGTCAGCAAACTTGATGATGGTGGTGGAGCTGGTAGTGGCCACACAGTGTACAGAGAGTACAGCAGGGGGCTCAGAACACACCCCTGGGGGGCTCCAGTGCTGAGAGTGGTGGAGGCTGAGACATGTCCGCCCATCCTTACTGCCTGTGGTCTGCCAGTTAGGAAGTTGGAGATCCACAGACACATAGATGAGCTGAGTCCCAGATGCTCCAGCTTGGTGGTGAGTGTGGAGGGAATTATGGTGTTAAATGCAGAGCTGTAGTCTATGAAGAGCATTTTAACATAATTCCCCCTTCTAGTGTCTGAGTGAGTGATGTGTGGAGGAGATGAGAGATGGCATCGTCTGTGGAACGATTTGGACGGTAAGCAAACTGTAGTGGGTCCAGTGTGTCTGGTAGTGAAGAAATGATGAAGTCTCTGACCAGGCGTTCAAAGCACTTCATCACTACTGAGGTGAGGGCTACAGGGCGATAGTCATTGAGAGAAGCAGGGTGGGGTTTCTTCGGGACAGGAACAATGATGGACTCTTTGAAGCATGTGGGGATCACCGACTGAGATAGAGAGATGTTGAATATCTCAGTGAACACAGGAGCTAGCTGGTATGCGCAGTCTCTTAGGATACGACCTGGGATGCCGTCTGGGCCTGCTGCTTTCCTGGTGTTCACTCTCTTGAAGGCTCTCCTTACTTCATGCTCGGAGATGACGAGCACGTTTCCGGTGCTGGCAGTATCTTCCTGTCTGCAGCCGTTAGCGCCGCTAACACTAGCATTGTTGGAGTCCTTAGCTGCAGCCTCGAAGCGAGCATAGAAAGTGTTCAGCTCGTCTGCCAGAGTCACGGCCGTGTTCGTCATACCGGTTGTTGGTGCTTTATAGTCCGTTATTGTCCTTAGTCCCCGCCACAGGCTCCTAGAGTCACTCTGTTGGAGTTGTGACTCTAGTTTCCTCCTGTAGCGCTGCTTCGCCTCTTTCACCGCCCTCCGCACGTTATATGACGCGGCTTTGTATGGGTCCATGTCCCCCGTCATGAGTCCCGTGTTGTAGGCAGCGGTGCGGGATCTCAGAGCGTCGCGGATTGTTTTATCCACCCACGGCTTCTGGTTGGGAAACGTTGTGATAGTCTTTGTCTCCACGGTATCATCCGCTAGTTTCCCGATGAATCCCACAACCGCTTCCGTAAACACGTTGACATCATCATCGGAGCTGTTTCTGAACATGCCCCAGTCTGCGTCATCGAGTGCGTCCTGTAACGCGGCCACCGATTGATCCGTCCAGCGCGCGACCTTCCTCTGAACCGGAACTTCCTGTTTCAGCCTTTGTTTGTATTTGTTTGTATTACCAGGTGTTTCTTGGGGACCTCTTTTTCGCTTGCCTTGGGGGCTCCACCTGAGAGCCTGACTGGTGATGTTGGTTGACAGTTTGCGTAAAAAATGCCGACTCAGTGCCATCTCTTCCTGATTTCTTCCTCTACTGGGAGTTTGATGAAACTGATAGTGTCTGGCCAGCAAATGTGGAGTATCCTTCTGAGACAGCTGTTGAGTAATGTCTGGATTTTTCTATTTAAGGTTTGTAACAGAAGTACTGACTTCACATTGAAGTCGAACAGTAGGATCTTGGTAGTCAGGATCAGCTCTTTGGATGCCCAAATGTTCTGGAGCTGGATGAAGAAGACTTGCTTTGCCAATCTTTGCCTTGACATCTGCTTCGGTTTCACCTGGTCGATGATGCTGCCTAGGTAGGTAAAGGAGTGTACTTCCTGCAGAGGACTTCCACTAAGGATGATGGGTTGTTGATCTTAAGGACTTCCATCTTCTCCTTGTTTATGTACTTGAGAATACATCAGACAGTAAGCAAGGATTTGTTTCAAGGTATGTCCAATCCAAGTCACTAATTCTTTCATTTTTTTATGATCCCAATCCACAGTCCTTCCAAGTTATCGAATATAAATGGGCTAATTCTTCCATGATTTTTATCCCAGTCACTAGACATTCCTGTTATATACATGTATCATAAATGCTTTCAATGTTGAATTAGGAGTCAGTGTTGTTACCTTTTAGCAGAAGATGGAGAAGAGGTATTTATTTGAAGGTTGGTCCAATCAGAATTCCATTAATCCAAATTACTAACTCTTTTTCTTTATTCATCATATTACCTAAATCTTCCAGTTATAGAATATAAATGACTAATGATTTCATTTTTTCATCCCAATGCCTTGATCTTTCAATATAGAGTACAATGCATTAATGTTATCATTAAATTGACAGAACACGGGCAGCATGAAGTCGAAGCTGTGGCATTACACCAGGGGGCAATAGGTGTTGGCCTCCAGCTCGTACTGGAACGGTTCGCAGCCGAGTGTGAAGCAGCGGGAATAAGGATCAGCACTTCCAAATCTGAGGCCATGGTTCTCAGCTGGAAAAGGGTGGAGTTCCCCTTCCCGGGTCGGGGATGAGTGGAGGAGTTCAAATATCTTGGGGTCTTGTTTGCGGGTGATAAGAGAAGGGAGCCGGAGATTGACAGGCGGATTGATGTCGTGGCCGCACTGATGCGAACGCTGCATGAGACCATCGTGGTGAAGAGGGAGCTGAGTGTAAAAGCGAACCTCTCAATTTACCGGTCGATCTACGTCCCTACCCTCACCTATGGCCACGAGCTGTGGGTAATGACCGAAAGAACGAGATCGCGGATACAAGTGGCGGAAATGAGCTTCCTCCAAAGGGTAGCTGGCGTCTTCCTTAGAGATAGGGTGAGGAGTTCAGCCATCTTTTGATACATCGAAAGGAGCCAGCTGAGGTGGTTCGGGCATCTGACAAGGATGCCTCCTGGGTGAGGAGTTCTGGGCATGTCCCACTGGGAGGAGGCCCCGGGGCAGACCCAGGACACGCTGGAGAGATTATAAAGCGGAAGAAGATGGATGGATGGATGAAATGGATGCCAGAGTCCAATTCCTAATTCTTCTGGGTTTGTTTTTTTTTATCCCAATCCATGGAGAGCTTCCAATTTTATAATACAAATCAAATATTCTTTCAATGTTTCCACTCTAATCCCTAGATATTCCACTTATTGAAAATAAATTATTAATCCTTCCAAGTTACTAATGATTATTTCCTCTGTACGCAGCTTATCTTTGGAAACTGGGGTGTTATTTTCTTTCTGTTGTTCTTCCTGTAAAAATGTCAGGTATGTGCCAGTGTGTTAGATCTACATCTGTTTGATTAATACAGCTGCAAAGTGTATCTGCTGTTGACTCTGCTCAGACCACATGACAAAAGGAGTCCAGTATGGCATACATCACCCAATAATGCATCCAACCATGCCACCCCGCAAAGATTGACGGCCCTTTGGTGGCCAAGATCTGGTTTGCCAGAGGTGGCCCACACATGGGCCAGCACAAGACCAGTTGCAGACACACTGGTGGTCCTGTATTGGTCCATGTGTCATGATCCTGGGTCTTTTGACCCAGCGTTTTAAGTTTGAGTTTATTTTGTTCATTAGGTTATCTAAGTTCATTTGTTTATTAGATTCCCCTTGTGTTTCCAACCCCTGTTAAGTCTCCCTTGTCTTTCATGTGCTTCATGTCTGTGTTTCTTATCAGAATCAGAATACTTTATTCATCCCGAGGGAAATTAGGGTTACAGCAGGCAGCACGCTAATGGCGCATGCGCACTTACAAAGGAACCTTCTGACCAACTTTACACAAACATCACATTGGGCAGACATGTCAGAAGGTAGGCTGATAGGAAAAACAACGAAAATACACTACATGAGGTAAGAGGAGGAGAAAAAAAAAACTCCACTCAGACTGAGCTCCTAGTGGGAGAACAGTTTGATAACAGAAAAAACACCTCAGCACAAAAGCACATGACTATCAATACACCATAGAAAGACAAGACAAGCAACAGGGGCGGGTAAAGGGTAAGAGAGAGCCGGTGTAGACAGCGCATCCGGTCCTGCAGTATATCTGCGCTGGTTCAGTTGACTGCTATCTTCCCCGGTAGGGCACAAGCATCGAAGGTGTTGGAAAGGGAGGGGGGATGAGTGAGTGCTTATCAGTGTAAGTGTGTGTGTGTGCGTGTCCATAGTTTAGCTGAGACAGTGTCCTTCGGCCTATCAGGCTAAGTAAACAGTCCTCCAGCCAATCCAGGTGTCCTTGCTCTTTTAGGTTTATGTTGTCATATTTGCTTTTCATTATGTTTCCCATTTTATTTTGAAAGAGGTCCTGTGTTCCTGCATTTTGTTTTACTCTTCCCCTGTGGCGTTGTTATGTTCATGTTGTGTCTACTGTGCCTTTCTGTTCCATGTTTCAGGTCCCTATGTTCTGTCTCCCCAGTCTGTTAAGTTTACATGTCTTGAGTTCAGTGAGTGTTTCCTGTTTTACTTTCACAGTCTGTCCTATGTTAATGTTTCTAGTTTTGCTTCCTTTGTCTCGTCCTGCCTAATTACTCCCAGCTGTGCTCTCCTCCTGTGGCTCATTCCCCCTCGTTATCCCTCAGTGTATTTAAGCCCCATGTTTCTCTTTGACAGTGTTGCGTGCTCCCTCATAGCTGTGTGATTTTTCCCTGTGGCTCCTTGTGCTTTAGTCTTCACAGTTTAGTTTTGTATTGTTTTTCGTGTCCCATTCCATGCCAGCAATAAAGCTGTGTTTTTTGAGTTTACTTTTTGTCTCTGCGAGTTTGCGTTTGGGTCCTACTCTTGCCTGCACACAGCCGTATTGTGACACCATGCGTGGGCCACTTATGGCAAACCTGGTCTGGGGCACCAAAGGGCTGTCATTCTTTGTGGTATGTGGGCCATGTGTAAGTTTTGTGCAACCACGGGCCAGGTACAGACACACTGCTGGCCCAGAACAGTTTCAGCTCTGACCCCAGATGTCAGTCTAATGTGTACCTTAATCAAGCCATGTAGTAACAACATACACACTCACACTTTTGATATGCTGACTGGAGGAGCCAGGGATCGAACCACTATCGACCTGCTTTACCCCCTGAGCTACAGACACCCGGTGGCAATCATGAGTAAACCCTCACTAGGTTTTGGATAAAGTGTATACTCACAAACCTGCATTTGAAATGTTATCTACCATAGCATTATAGCATTGCAACTTGGCAGTTGGGTCTTCTAACTAAAATAGCAAAATAGAAACATAAATAGTGCCATCATTGCCAGACCTGGCCCACATCTGGCTGACATACTCCCTGCCACGACACCAGTCAGTCAGAAGTGCCAGCTTGATGCCGGATCCGGGCCAGACCTGTTTTTAATACATATTTTCTACTTTTTGCAGGATGTCACCTAATTGGTTCCATTGTGTACTTATTGTTTTTGCAACTGACACATGGGGTTTTGTGATCCTATTCAGGTTTTTTACTTGATCTCGTTGGATCACAGAACA
Source organism: Simochromis diagramma (assembly GCF_900408965.1). Taxonomy (NCBI): domain Eukaryota; kingdom Metazoa; phylum Chordata; class Actinopteri; order Cichliformes; family Cichlidae; genus Simochromis; species Simochromis diagramma. The sequence continues at coordinate 70,212 of NW_024387288.1, read as the reverse complement.
TACTGCGTTTCCGCTTTTTGTAACATATAAATGTTGCAAAGTCAAATATGGGCTTTTTAGGCTGTGCACCTGTTTATCATACAGAGGGTCTGGGCCTGGGGTTTGTTTATAGCGCAGGGTGTTGTGATACTCAGTTGGCTTCATTTTTTCGGCACTTGCGGGGAGATGTTTTTCAGCTGCTTCTTTGAGCTGCATAAGCGGTGGCAAATCTAATGACCAATAATAGTTTGGCTCTCCCTTTCCTTCCCTCTGATAGGGGTCTTCCTCTACTAACATTATTTCTGCCGTCATACCTGTTTCTGTGGGGATAACTCCTATCCCTAATTTTGTCATTGCATCTCTTCCTAGCAAGTTTACTGGGCAGGTTGGGTCTATTATACATGGCATGTTACAGGAGCGTTGACTGGGTTTATGTAAAAATGTCAAGTGGCATTGTTAGTGGCTGGGTTTTTTACATGCCCTGACGCTGTTTTCACCATTACTACTTCTCTAGAAAAGGTTGTGCGTGGGGGCTCTGTTTTAAGCACTGTTTTACAAGCTCCTGTGTCACACAACACTTGCAACTTTTTGCCATTTACATAGATCGTAAGCGTTGGCTTCCCGTCCAGTAAACTTACTAGCTGATGAACGTTATATATTTCAGCTTCATCCTGTTCTAAAATATTTTCTGCATTTGTTGGAGCTTTTACTTCTTTTTCATCTATGTGGCTCTCCCTGTCAGCTGTCTGGGTTTTGCAGCCACAGTGGTCGCAGCTAGTCATTCTGTGTCAAAAGTTCTTTGTGTCTTACAGTCACGTGCAAGGTGTCCCCTTTTCCCACACTCCCAGCATGTAATGTTAAAATCACTGTTTGGTGTTTGTCTAAACCTGCCTCTACCTCTTGCTTCTCCTCTATGCATTCCTCTCCCTCTCCTTTGACCTCTGAAAACTCCCCTGTAGCCCCCACTCCCACTAAAAGCCGTAAAGACGGTGTCAGTGTCTAGGGCAAAGACTGAGGCCTTCTCTTTGTTTTTCACTACTGTTTGTGCATGATTAGCATATTGAAGCGCCTCATCTACTGTGCCTGTATCTTGTGTTACCCAGTATTTTTCTACGTGAGACCTAATGCTTGGCAGTAATCCTTTAATAAAAGCACGTTTAAATTGTTGCTGGTATGGTGATTGCGGGTCATCAGCATAATTTAGACCTGAAGTCTGTCTGAAAACTGGTCTCAGCCTGTCATGTATCATGTGGATTTTCCGTGTTACTTTGTTTAACTTGGTCTATTTACCATAGTTGGCTCTTGGCGCTAAACTGTTGACGGGCCCTATCAAACACAGGTATTAATGTTGCTTGGAGGTCAGCATGACCTGGGGGAAATGCTCTACCATCTGGTAGAGAGCCAGTAAAGTCCCCCTAATTCTTCCCCAGGAGAGCCCTAAGCAGCTTGAAATAATTGTATTACCTCGTGACCGTTAGATGCACTGGGATATTACTTCACGCACGGCAACTTGCCATGGTTGTCCTTCCTGTATTAGTGGAATGCCTTTTATTACATCGCCTATCTTATGTGTCCACGGCGGAAACAAGGATCGTGTGGGTCTGTCATCCCGCCTCCTCCATGACTATCACCTAGGAGCGTGCCATATCTGGGGTTGCCACTTCAACTAATGAACACGCTAATGAGATGATGGTGGTGGGGGTCTGGGTGTGAACCACGACTGGTTGCACCCTTTTTCAGAGCCATGACAGACTTCCTGGATGAAAATCTATTTCATGCTCAGCTAACAGCGTTGTGGCTTCCCG
>NW_024387288.1:0-68403 GCF_900408965.1 Simochromis diagramma | reverse complement strand
TTTATGAGCCTGGGCCCCATAAACCAGGCCACATCAGGTCAGATGTGGCATGACATCAGATAAACAGTGCCATCGACGCTAGCCTGACCCTATCTGGATGACATGCCATTACCATGCTAGAAGTCAGCAAGTAGTGCCAGCTTGACACCAGATCTGGGCCACCCTGTCTGCTATGTGTGTGTGTCACCTTCAATGCTTACAGCTGACCTTCTTGACAGACTCTATACCACCCACCTTCTCCAGCTGGGAGCAATAAAGGGCATGCTGAAGCATTGTCATAGTTTCTGGAGAGACTACTAAGAGATGCGGATGGTAAATGTAACGATTTAAGTATTGTGTGTTCAATTTATAAAGCAGTGCATCTTTTCATTGAATGAGTTACAAGTAAAAATGCTTGCTGTGTTTGTTGTTTTATACCATTTTTGACAGTATTGCTTTTCCTTTAAATCAAGAGGAAACGCAGAACCTGGGGACAATTCTTGCCTTCGCCACTGGAGCCAACATGTTCATTCCATAGAATTTCTTCACCAAGAGCCTGATGCACAAACCATGTCTAAACAACCCATTGCAAACATGCATCAATTGTAAAGTACCTATTTATACCTCTTGCAAAGACTTTCATGAGAATGTGGATGATGATAGGTAATACACATGGTTTTGGAATAGCTTAATTCCTGCTCAGGTTAGTACTAATCTGAGTTTTGCACTCAGTTAAATAAATGAGTGTCAATGATTAAGTAATTCAAAGGGTTTTTTTTTGATAATCATTGCATCTTTCCCCCATGAATCAAACAAAAAATGTTCCACCTAAAACACCAACAACACACTTTGAGACCAAGCTGAATTTACTGTAAGTTGCCATACTTTCATATTTCACCCACCTATTTTTGTGATTGGAGGCTCAATTATTGAGCCATTGACCCTTTTAAATAAATGTTCATTTCCTGTCAAGGTCTTTTTTGCTCGTCAGGGTAAACCTTTCTACAAGTAATAACAATAGTCCAATGTTGGGGAAGGTTTTACTTTTTTTAAATGTAATTCCCCATTATTAACAGAAATACAGACAGAATTACAATGTATGCATGTCAGTTTAATTTTCCTATGTCTTAGCCACATGGGAGATCGTTCAAAATGAGGTTTTGATGTAATGCTGGCTGTTTCTCCTACAGTTGGTACGGAAAGTTTAACGGAGGGGTCTAAAAGAGAGTTATGTGGGTCTATTAATGGAGGTCTTTGTTCGGTACATGCTTGTTTTGTAGTTTCATCATCAGGGGTTATTAAAGCTGCTGCTAGTTGTTTTTTCTTTTCCTCTTTTTTTATTTTATTTTCAGTTCTCCTTTCAGTTTCACTTTTCCATGCTTGGAAAAACCTATACTCTTCCTCACGTTTTAATTTCTTTTTTGGGTCTTTTGTTAATGTAATCTCTTGTTTTAGGGCAGCTCCCAGCTGGGTAACAGCTGAGGGGCTGCATTTCCCTTCCCAGTTACAGCTTTTTATTTTTCGTGGATTTCTCCACCTATTTACACTTATTTGTCCGGCGCCTGGACGTGTCTTTTCCAGCCACTGCTCGTCAGCAGTGAGTTTAATGGGCTGATTCCCCATTTTTACAGAACTGCAAAGCTTTCTCTGGCACGCTCGACTCAGGAATGGTTTACTGATACGGCCTTCGACTTCACCCTAACGGTCAAGCGGTATCAGTTTTATGAGATGAAACTCAACCTTTTTCCTTTGTCACCAGGACATGGGCTCTTGCAGGATGCACAAAAATGGAAGTAGTTCAGCAATTTATTGTGCTGTAAAATCAACTTACTTCCAGACACACACACATATGGACATTTGCGCGCTTTTACAATTTGTCACGAAGTAATTTCAGCTACTTCTAAAACTGGTCAAAACACGGTTCCTTTTAGCAAACTTAGACCTAATTTGTCACGAGATAATTTCAGCTACTTCTAAAACTAGTCAAAACACAGTTCTTTTTGGCGAACTTAAACCTAATTTGTCACGTTACTTTAAACCTTTGCGGCCGTCTTTATATACCAAATAGTGTTTCTCACCCCCGATGTCCCACTGACGGTTCGGATCACCAGACTGAATCCCAGCGCCGTGGACCTGGTCACCGGCCCAGACTCGAATTCACGCTCTGGGACTCTCTCCTCGTCTAAGAGGGCTGTGCACAGACTTCGGTGCCGGCTCCCCACGGCGTCAGGAATCAGTGCTGGATCCTGGAACAGAGTCACAGATAACAGTTCTGATATATTCTGATCCGGCTACGAAGGACCAAGTAAATGTTAGGGAAAATATTCTAAAACACTTCTTCAGTAAAGACTCAGAGAAGAGAAACACACAGAGTTCTTGCTAGCAAGGGCAGCTCCCTACTGAGAGACTCCGGTGAGGAACTGCCCTGGTCTTTATTTTATACTCCATTGAACGTATGTATGTGTATGTGTGTCTCCATTGAACGTATGTATGTGTGTGTGTGTGTGTGTGTGTGTGTGTGTGTCCTGCTGATCAAAGGGTCATAAAAGGCACATCCTTGGTCAGGAAGAGGGTAGACCTCCCTCACCCTAGATAACATTGGTGAGGAAATCAAGCAGTTAAAGCACTTAGACTAAAACAGGCGTAACTACGTTAATCCTACCATAAAACAATAAGAGAAGGTATGACGTCTCTCGTGCTCCCAGGATGTGGGTGTGCATTCTAGTGTGGAATACACACCAAGCCTTTGCAGCCTGTTAAAGATCACACACAATTAATTATATGCCTCTAAGTATACATGGTTGAATATTTCCTAATACAAATAACTACATGCAGTACTCTATCATATGCAAACTTATATCACTAAAAGATTATACTGACTACTAAATACAATTTTCCATTAACAGGGTGAGAAGTTCGGCCATCCGGGAGGGGCTCAGAGTAGAGCAGCTGCTGCTCCACATCGAAAGGAGCCAGCTGAGGTGGTTCGGGCATCTGACAAGGATGCCTCCTGGGCGCCTCCTGGGTGAGGTGTTCCAGGCATGTCCCACCGGGAGGAGGCCCCGGGGCAGACCCAGGACACGCTGGAGACATTATATCTCTCGGCTGGCCTGGGAACGCCTTGGTATTCCCCCGGATAAGCTGGAGGAGGTGGCTGGGGAGAGGGAGGTCTGGGCCTCTTTGCTTAGGCTGCTGCCCCCGCGACCCGGCCTCGGATAAAGCGGATGAAGATGGATGGATGGATGGATTCAGGGGATTCGACGCTGTGCTTTCCCACAGGTGAACTCAGGTGTGATGTAAGAAGTAGTGGATGCTCCTTGGAGTAAGGAGATCAGGCTCAGAAGGAGATCAGGCTCAGAAGTGGTTCTTTCTAAGAATGTATATGTGTATTTATAAATGACATACTACGGATGAGTAATGCTTAAAGAATGAGGAATTAAGCAGTGACCAATGACATGTTTAACAATGTGTCATTGTTATCCACTATTCTATGGATGTTTATGAGTACAAGATCCTTTTTTTCTATCAGGTAACCTAAAAAATGACTGACCGCACCTTTAAAAATAATAACTTAAATAAATGAAGATAACCCAGCAGTCCATAGGAAATCATGTGTGCACTATGTCACTAAAGTTATTGTCACTGCAAATTTAAAAGTAAACATAAATGAACCAAACAGGAAAGACATGACTTTGATGTAATCAGGTGGGTCCCATTTCACTGCAGGGCAACTTGCATGTGAAAATAAAAGTTCTGATTGATTGATTGATTGATTGATTGATTGATTGATTGATTGATTGAAAGTGCAGAAAGCTGAAGGAACTGAACCCGCTTCCAATGGCTTCTGAGCATTTCTTTTGGTCGTACATCATCACAGATGGTGGGTACAACTCCAGTCTTTTCTGTCAGCAGCATCGCCGGTGAGAGAATGTGAGGATGTTCTGGGTCTGATGATAGTGGCAACAACGGTCGTGCATTCAGTATACAGTGGGGCAAAAAAGTATTTAGTCAGCCACCGATTGTGCAAGTTCCCCACCTAAAATGATGACAGAGGTCAGTAATTTGCACCAGAGGTACACTTCAACTGTGAGAGACAGAATGTGAAAAAAAAATCCATGAATCCACATGGTAGGATTTGTAAAGAATTTATTCGTAAATCAGGGTGGAAAATAAGTATTTGGTCAATAACAAAAATACAACTCAATACTTTGTAACATAACCTTTGTTGGCAATAACAGAGGTCAAACGTTTACTATAGGTCTTTACCAGGTTTGCACACACAGTAGCTGGTATTTTGGCCCATTCCTCCATGCAGATCTTCTCGAGAGCAGTGATGTTTTGGGGCTGTCGCCGAGCAACACGGACTTTCAACTCCCGCCACAGATTTTCTATGGGGTTGAGGTCTGGAGACTGGCTAGGCCACTCCAGGACTTTCAAATGCTTCTTACGGAGCCACTCCTTTGTTGCCCGGGCGGTGTGTTTTGGATCATTGTCATGTTGGAAGACCCAGCCTCGTTTCATCTTCAAAGTTCTCACTGATGGAAGGAGGTTTTGGCTCAAAATCTCACGATACATGGCCCCATTCATTCTGTCCTTAACACGGATCAGTCGTCCTGTCCCCTTGGCAGAAAAACAGCCCCATAGCATGATGTTTCCACCCCCATGCTTCACAGTAGGTATGGTGTTCTTGGGATGCAACTCAGTATTCTTCTTCCTCCAAACACGACGAGTTGAGTTTATACCAAAAAGTTCTACTTTGGTTTCATCTGACCACATGACATTCTCCCAATCCTCTGCTGTATCATCCATGTGCTCTCTGGCAAACTTCAGACGGGCCTGGACATGCACTGGCTTCAGCAGCGGAACACGTCTGGCACTGCGGGATTTGATTCCCTCCCGTTGTAGTGTGTTACTGATGGTGACCTTTGTTACTTTGGTCCCAGCTCTCTGCAGGTCATTCACCAGGTCCCCCCGTGTGGTTCTGGGATCTTTGCTCACCGTTCTCATGCTCATTTTGACCCCACGGGATGAGATCTTGCGTGGAGCCCCAGATCGAGGGAGATTATCAGTGGTCTTGTATGTCTTCCATTTTCTGATGATTGCTCCCACAGTTGATTTTTTTCACACCAAGCTGCTTGCCTATTGTAGATTCACTCTTCCCAGTCTGGTGCAGGTCTACAATACTTTTCCTGGTGTCCATCGAAAGCTCTTTGGTCTTGGCCATGGCGGAGTTTGGAGTCTGACTGTTTGAGGCTGTGGACAGGTGTCTTTTATACAGATGATGAGTTCAAACAGGTGCCATTCATACAGGTAACGAGTGGGGGACAGAAAAGCTTCTTACAGAAGACGTTACAGGTCTGTGAGAGCCAGAGATTTTCCTTGTTTGAGGTGACCAAATACTTATTTTCCACCCTAATTTACGAATAAATTCTTTACAAATCCTACCATGTGAATTCATGGATTTTTTTTTCACATTCTGTCTCTCACAGTTGAAGTGTACCTCTGGTGCAAATTACTGACCTCTGTCATCATTTTAAGTGGGGGAACTTGCACAATCGGTGGCTGACTAAATACTTTTTTGCCCCACTGTAGCTGTGACTTCCGCAAGAAATGTGGTCAAAATCTCATGAGTGAGTTGAACACGACCAGTTTGCAGCAGCATGTTATCAAGTATTCGCCGTACTAAACAAATCATCCGTTCCCATACTCCCCCCATGTGGGAAGAATGGGGAGGATTGAAAACCCAGGAACACTTTTGGTACTGCAGAAAGTGTTGCACTTTGTCTTTCTCTGGTGCATTTGTGGCCATCTCTTTTTGAGCACCAATGAAATTAGTGCTGCAGTCCGAGCGCAGTTGTTTTGCGGGTCCTCGGAGGGCGAAGAAACGCCTCAGTGCATTAATGAGGCGTCTCCTCCACTACTTCAATGTGGACAGCCCTTGTACACAGGCACGTGAATAATATTGCCCACCGCTTTCTGTTTGCTTGTCCCCCTCTTGTTCGCCTTGTAGTTACTTCCCATGGGCCAAACATGTCCATGCCCAAGTAAGAAAAGGGGGGCTCAACTTGGAGGCGATCAAATCACTCATTAATTGCTCCTCAAACTTCCCTCTCAGCTTCTTGCATGTCACACATTTACTTATGACTCTGCTAATGCATCCTTTCCCTCCTACAATCCACAAGCCATTTTCTCAGACAGCGCCCTCTGTAAAATGCCTGCCTGGCTTACTTTCTCATGGTGGTGGCGCACAAGGAGGGTAGTGATGTAGTGACTGCCTGGCAAGATAATAGGGTTGGTGTCTTTTACTCCCAGCCCCGTGCGATTAATGCGACCACCAATTCTCAGCAGATTGTTACTCCCAATCACAGGGTTTAGTTTTACCAGCGGGCTGTTTTTAGGGAGGTTCTGTTTTTCAGAGATCCGCTTTATCTCGTCTGCATATGTTTCAAACTGCGCATTTTTAATTTAAATTTTTAAATTAAATAATTTTAATTTGAGTCTCTGCTTGGTCTAACAGTTCTGGGCTGATAGCCATTTTACAGATGTGCCATCCTTTACAGTTTGGCTCAACGTTTGATTGTGAAAAGCATTGTGCGATGTGAATCAAGTTTGACATGGTTTTCCGACGTGAGCGCCATGTGGAGAAACCTTCCCAACGTCCTGAGCCCAAAACTTCCTTTGTTATGTTAGTGCAAAGTGTCTTTTTCCTCTGGGCGCACCTCTATGTCGTTGTCTGGGTCCAGCAGTTTGTAATCAGTCTGCTCTAGATGGATGTATGAAGGGCACTGGAGAAACGCTGAACCTGTGAACCATGTCGTGTGTTCTAACTCAGTGGCTGGAACTGATCGTGAGCCGTGGTCAGCAGGATTCTGGTCGGTCATAACAAAATGCCATTGCTCTGAAGTAGTTGATTCTCTAGTACGACACACGATTGTTTACATAGACATAAAAACGTCTGGATTGGTTGTGGATATAACCAAGAACCACCTTGCTGTCTGTATAGAAACTAGTTTTGTCTATAGGGTGATCAATCTCTTCACATATGACCTCTGCCATTTCAACCGCCATTACTGCGGCGCAGAGTTCGAGCCTAGCTCTGGCTGTGAAGCGAGTCACAGCGAGTCCATTCTCCGCGGGAGTTTGCTTCATTCATCCTGGCCGCTGTTTACATCCCGCCAGACGCAGATGCGCAGGCAGCTCAGGGCGCACTCGCGGAGCAGATTCTCCACATGGAGCGGACATACCCGGACTCTCTCATCATTGCTCTTGGGGACTTTAACAAAGCCAATCTGAGCCATGAGCTTCCCAAATACAAGCAGTATATTAAATGCCCGACCAGAGAGGAGAGGACATTAGACCACTGTTACAGCACGATCAGCGGGGCCTATCGCGCGGTGCCGCGCGCTTCACTCGGACTTTCTGACCACGCCATGATCCACCTAATCCCCGCGTACAGACAGAGGCTGAAGCTCTCCAAACCTGTCGTGAGGACAAAAAAACTGTGGAGCAACGAGGCTGTGGAGGAGCTTCGCACGTGTTTGGAGACCACAGACTGGGACACAATGAAGGCTGCTTCTAACAGCTTGGACGAGTTTACGGACACTGTCACCTCCTATATCCACTTCTGTGAGGACAGCATTGTGCCATCACGCACCAGGGTGAGTTATAACAATGACAAACCCTGGTTTACTCCTAAACTCAAAAAGCTGTGGCTGGAAAAGAGAAAGGCGTTCAGAAGCGGAGACAGGGACTGCTACAGAGAGGCCAAGTACAGGTTCACTAAAGAAGTGGACATTGCTAAACATCAGCACTCTGAGAAGATGCAGCAGCAGATCTCAGAGAATGACTCGGCCTCTGTGTGGAAAGGTTTTAGGAATATCACCAACTACAAGCCTAAAACCCCCCACTCCACTGACGACTTGCTCTTACGGTGTGTTCACACCGAACGCGATAGAGGCGGCCAGAGCGTCAGGTTTACATGTAAAGTTAATGGAAAGGCGCGATGACGCGCGATTGCGGGTCCCGCGAAAATTCGGAAGCAGATTTGCGTCGCGAAAACGCCAAAACACGTGAAACGCGCGTCAGTGTAGCGCGTCTGGCGCGTTTGACTCGCGAATAAAACCACGCGCGTGAGTTTTTGTGTTGCATTTTGTGCATACGCGCGTTTCGCGTCTACCGCTTGAGTTGGAAAAATCTGAACTCCAGCGTCAAATCGCGCTGCGACAACCAATCAGGAGCCTGGTGACGTGGCTGTTACCTAGGTCAAAGGGGCAGATCCAGCCAAAGCCTTTCATACTCCAATGGAGGGGAAGGCTAATCAATGCGGTAGCAAACAACTCGGAGCTGTACGACACCAGCTGCTTTCAGTACCGAGACAGGAATAAAAAGGACCGAGCTTGGAGGAAGATATGTGAAGAGATCGGGCAACCTGGTAAGTTCATTCATTTCTCTTTTGAAAATTTTCACTGACCCGGGGAAGTTGCACAAAAGCTAGCAAGCCACCGCTATTTTCCCACTGACGTACAAATACCGTTCTGCTTTTATGCATGTTGTCATATATTTTATTGTTTATTAATAAACAGCACACAGTGGTCCCGCTGTTCATCCGTCACTGCTTTGCTTTTTCGCTGATTTTTTATTGCACCGTACAGCATTGCATTCTGCAGCCTGATTGACAAATCTGCTCCGTGCCGTGTCTCCTGCGCTTGCCAAATTTATCACGTTTGGTTTTGATAACCATCACGTCCAATAGAAAAAACAGCACAAAAACACCCATAACTACGACCCTCATTCGGAAATAGACACCTGCACCGCGAGGGAAAAAGGCGCACGAAAGTGGCGGGCAGATGAAGACAAACCGCGGCATAATAATACTTTTACGTTTTGCAATCTACAAAGGTTTGCACTTTGAGAATCAATTGTGAGAACTGTGGCCAGGGGCTAGTTATTCTGAGAACCCCTGCAATAAATGAGGGACCACTGTCTACTCTACGATTATTATATCCAACCTGTTAACATTTAATACTGTATTGATAGAACCAACTGATTCTGAAGCAGAGCATCCCCTGTTGCTTCTCCTGGCTGCCCAGTCCCTGAGCTCCTGCTGCTGCACCCACAGATATGTACAGCAAGCACTGATACCTTTTTAGTCGGTGGGATTGCCTTGTGATCACCTTTACTAAATATCTACAACCAATCTGATTATATCCTGTTATTGTTTTTTTTTTTCAATGTTGAAATTAAAATCTAGTAGCAGCCTTCTCATTTCTTTGTGTTTTGTGCTGTTTTACAGGCCCACAGGGGAGGACGGCTCCGAGGCAGATGAGGGACAGGTCCCAGGACGGTCCATCGGCGGTGGAGCTGGCCATCCTGGAGTCCCTGAAGAGTCCACACCAGTCTCCAATGGAGCATTTCCTCCTCAGCCTTGTTCCTGCTCTAGAGAGCAGCTGGTCCTTTTTATTCCTGTCTCTCTGTAAATACTTATATTTTATATATTTATGTTTAATGTTTTTCTGTTTGAGAATTTTAATATTATTTCAAATAAATTTTTATAATGACTAATGTCTCAGTTCTACTACACAGCAAATGTTGGCACACGACTTGACACATGTAGAATTTATTTCATATTATACTAATGACAAAATATACTAATACAGTGGGATACAAAAGTTTGGGCAACCTTGTTAATAGACATTATTTTCCTGTATAAATCGTTGGTTGTTACAATAAAAAATGTCAGTTAAATATCATACAGGAGAGACACACAGTGATATTTGAGAAGTGAAAAGAAGTTTACTGGATTTACAGAAAGTGTGCAATAATTGTTTAAACAAAATCAAGCAGGTGCATCAATTTGGGCACCACAAAAAAGAAATGAAATAAATATTTAGTGTACATCAATGTGTGTGTCTCCTATATGATATATGGGGTGCCTTTGTCTGGACGTGCTTCCCATCCAGAGCTGCACAGCACAGAGGGAAGTTCCAGCGCTCCTGGAATCCCTCTGTGATGGACCGCCAGTCTCCAGGTGAAGGCACAGCCATGAAGTCGTCCACTAGACAGTCCCAGATGGCCGTCGCTGCCTGGGGGGTGATCTGGCTCACCGTGGACACACCGACTCTGTAACTGAATGCTTGGTCGTGAAGGAGTCCGCGGTGACAAGGAACCTGGACAAAATTGTTCAAAATCAGTATTATGTGTACTGCAGTTACAAAATACATTATTCAAATTCCAAAATACTTTTGTGATTTAAATCTGACATCACAAAACTTAAATCTTACATAAAACATTTTGTAATTATAAGGATAATTACAAAATGTATATTAGATCATATCTAAAACAGCTGTGTTTTGTTTTAACTTTAACATATCATAATTTGATTGGTAGCAACTTTCACAACTACAGTGAGCCAATCACTCACAATTCCTAAACATGTCAATCAGGTAGGAATGAAGTGAGACATTAATAGAAATAAAGAGTTGTATGTTGACATGTAGCCCTTTCCTTGCTTAAATCATTAATATTTTTGAAAAATTAATCTGTGATAAGACAGCTTATCAAGATAGAACCATGTAACTAAAGATGAACCAAACTGTTCAGTTTATCTAACTCTGTTTTAATAAAGGGTGGTGACCCCTGCTATAGAGTCTGACAGCTGCAGGGATTATATACAAATATTCAACTATCCCAGAATTAAACCAGGTCTAAATAAAAAGGAGTGAGTATCACTACAAAGGTTAACTCAGTGGTCCTAATGCTACAGTTTGATATCAGCAAACACCGAGCGCATACATTGATGTGACACCACAGCCATGCTATCATTCAAACACTGATAACAGCATAAATCGAATTAAATCGGGGCTTGATGAGACCTTCTGAGTATCACTAGAAATATTATAAAGAGTCGTCTCTGTACCACAGTTTGCTTTCAGTAAACACCGACAGCATTCACTGTTAGCATAGCACATCCATGTTAGCAGTGTATAACTGGATGGTTTAGCATATTAGCACAGGTATCAATAAAGGACTACCGTATTAAACACTTTTACTAACCTCAGGCAGACGGACAGGCGCTCTGCAGGTGGGATTGAGCGCCTGTAATTGGTGTGTAGGCGGGCGATGCTGGGACCGACGCGGGACAGCAGGTCCTCAAACTGGCCAACGGTGATAGCGCTGGAATCGGCCGTCATCCAGGCGCAGCTCCTGGAGCAAGTGGTGAAACTCACCAAACTGCTCACGCCTCTGGAGGACCTGATGGACCCAGGTACGGCGAGGACGTCTTTTACGCTGCTGCTCTGCTCTCCACAGTACATAGAGAAGGGAGACTCTCTCTTCAAGCGCTAGCTCGACAGCTGCCATCTTGCAAACATACCGGTCTGGCACAACTCCCTCCCACATTCCTCCCACATTTCCGGTTCACGCGCGTCAAAATATGATATTTTGACGCGCGATGGATTTTTCTTGGACACGCGTTGAGACGCGAATGTACACGCGTCAAATTAGGGGCGTTTGGGGCGTTTTATTCGCGTCCATCGCGTTCGGTGTGAACACACCGTTAGCCAACACCCTAAACGACTTCTACTGCCGTTTTGACGAGCCATCAGGCAGCCTTCACACCTCCAACGGCCCCAACAATAGAGACACTTTGGACACTAATTCCCCCACCTCTCCCCCCTCCATAGAGCCATCACCACCTTCAAACCGTTCACCTACAACACCCCCCTCCTCACCCCACACAAAAGAGGATTTCACACCACCTCCTCCCACCACAACTCTTCATATTCATGAAGCAGATGTGAGGAAGCAGTTTAAGAGTCTGAATGCTCGAAAAGCTCCCGGCCCAGACGGCGTGTCTCCTGCCACCCTCAGACACTGTGCAAACGAGCTGACCCCAGTGTTTTCTGGCATTTTCAACTCCTCACTGCAGGCATGTCATGTGCCTGCCTGCTTCAAGTCCTCCACCATAATCCCTGTCCCCAAGAAACCTAGGATCACTGGACTAAATGACTACAGACCCGTGGCTCTGACATCTGTGGTCATGAAGTCATTTGAGCGCCTAGTTCTCTCCCATCTCAAGACCCTCACGGCCCCCCTCCTGGATCCCCTACAGTTTGCATATAGAGCCAACAGGTCTGTAGACGACGCCATCAACATGGCCCTACACTTCATCCTTCAGCATCTGGACTCCCCAGGAACCTACGCCAGGATCCTGTTTGTGGACTTCAGCTCTGCCTTCAACACCATCCTTCCAGACCATCTCCAAGGCAAGCTTTCCCAGATGAATGTGCCTGATCCCATCTGCCGGTGGATCACTGACTTCCTGACGGACAGGAAGCAGCATGTGAGGCTGGGAAAGAATGTCTCGGACTCCCGGACCATCAGCACCGGCTCCCCTCAGGGCTGTGTTCTTTCTCCTCTGCTCTTCTCCCTGTACACCAACTGCTGCACCTCCACCCACCAGTCTGTCAAGCTAATCAAGTTTGCAGATGACACCACCGTTATTGGGCTCATCTCGGACGGGGATGAGTCTGCCTACAGGAGGGAGGTTGAACGTCTGGTGTCCTGGTGTAGCCACAACAACCTGGTGCTGAATGCCCAGAAGACAGTGGAGATTATTGTGGACTTCAGGAAGCACACAGCCCCACTCCCCCCCATCATCCTGACTGACACCCCCATCACCTCTGTGGACTCATTCCGCTTCCTGGGTACCACCATCACTCAGGACCTGAAGTGGCAACCCACCATCACCTCCGTCATCAAGAAAGCCCAGCAGAGGATGTACTTCCTGAGGCAGCTGAAGAAATTCAACCTGCCAACACGGACGATGATGCAGTTCTACACTGCTATCATCGAGTCCATCCTCACCTCCTCCATCACCGTGTGGTACGCTGGAGCCACTATCAGGGACAAACAGAGACTGCAGCGTGTTGTGCGCTCTGCTGAGAAGGTGATTGGCTGCAGACTCCCATCCCTGCAGGACCTGTACACCTCCAGGACATTGCGGCGTGCAGCTCGGATCTCAGCTGACCCTTCTCACCCTGGACACAGTCTGTTTGACCTGCTCCCCTCAGGCAGGAGGCTCCGGTCCATTCGCACCAGAACCTCTCGCCATAAGAACAGTTTCTTCCCCTCTGCTGTTGGACACATGAACAATAACCATATGACTGTCCCCGCCACTATCACATGACCCTACGCTGTGTCACTGCATCATTCCATGTTTGGCACTGATCACCACCTGCACTAATGTATATATCTTTCTACGTAGCACTCTTAATTCTTATTCTCATGTATATATCTCATGTATATCTCATGCACATATCTTTCTACGTAGCACTTTTAATTCTTATTCTTATTTTTATATCTTTATGACACTATGTTTGCACTGAAGCACCGCAGCAATTTCCTAATGTTGTAAACCTGCTCAACATTTGGCAATAAACCCCTTTCTGATTCTGATTCTGATTCTGAGTCGTGCCTTACCTAGGGCAAACCCAACCTCTGTCTTGCCATCCCCAGTGGTGACCTTGAGGTATGAAACTGCACATATTGCCTTCATGGACGCAACTGAAAAGACACAAAGTTCTACACATTTAGCCTGTGACATCTTAGTGTAAGTGCGTGGAACGTTGACTTTGCTGAGGCATTGGAGGGACCGTTGCTATTCTATCCATCTGCCTTTCAGATCCTCTGGGAGAGGTGAGTCCCACTCTGTTGTCTGTAGCGACAACTCTCTTAGAAGCAGACGTCTTCGAACTGTGACTGGGGCCAAAAACCCAAGCGGGTCAAACACACTGTTCACAGTTGAAAGGACTCCTCTTCGTGTGTATGGCTTTTCAGCATGAGGAATGTGAAAAGTGAAATAGTCCTCCATTATATTCCACTTTACTCCGAGACTGCGCTGATCTGGGAGTTCATCCTTGAACAGATCCAGATTTTGTAGATCCTTTCCTCAGTCTTGAGGTGAGAATGTGTCCATCACTTCAACCTTATTTGATGCTATATTTAAGAGGCGAAGGTTTGAGTCTGCTAGCATGTCTTGTGTCCGTTTCAGGAGGTCGATAGCATCATGTTTGGTGGGAACAGACTAGGCCACCAGCTGGACCCTCTGCAGTTTGCCTACCGGGCAAACAGGTCGGTGGATGATGCAGTGAACATGGGGCTGCATTACATCCTGCAACACCTTGACCGCCCGGGAACTTATGCCAGGGTCCTGTTTGTGGACTTTAGTTCGGCTTTTAACACCATTGTGCCTGAACTTCTTTCCTCCAAACTCTCCCAGCTCAGCGTGTCACCAGCTACCTGTCAGTGGATCACCAGCTTCCTGACAGACAGAAAGCAACAAGTGAGGCTGGGGGAGATCACCTCTGAAACCCGGTCCCTCAGTATTGGTGCCCCTCAAGGATGTGTCCTCTCACCACTACTGTTCTCCCTCTACACTAACGACTGCACCTCCAAGAACTCGGCTGTCAAACTCCTAAAGTTTGCAGATGACACCACTGTCATTGGCCTCATTCAAGATGGTGATGAGTCTGCATACCGGCAGGAAGTTGAGCGGCTGGTACTCTGGTGCAGTCAGCACAATCTGGAGCTGAACACTCTTAAGACTGTAGAGATGACAGTGGACTTCAGGAGACATCCCTCAACTCTGCTCCCCCTCACCATATCAGACAGCCCTGTGTCAACTGTGAAGACCTTCAAGTTCCTGGGTACCACCATCTCCCAGGACCTGAAGTGGGAGACCAACATCAACTCCATCCTCAAAAAGACCCAGCAGAGGATGTACTTCCTGAGACAACTGGGGAAGTACAGTCTTCCACAGGAGCTGCTGATCCAGTTCTACACTGCGGTCATTGAGTCTGTCCTGTGCTCCTCCATCATAGTCTGGTATGGAGCAGCCACTAAACAGGACAGGAGCAGACTGCAGCGGACTGTACGGGCAGCAGAAAGGATCATCAGCGCCCCCCTGCCCTCCATCCAGGATCTGTACCTCTCAAGAACCAGGAAACGGGCAGGGAAAATCATCACAGACCCCTCACACCCTGCACACAGACTTTTTGATCTGCTGCCCTCTGGCAGACGGTACAGAAGCCTGCAGACCAGGACCACCCGACACAGGAACAGTTTCTTTCCCCTCGCCATCTCCCTTCTTAACAGTTGACCTGTCACACTGCTCCCCCTGCCAGACTGCAACTGCACCTTATGTACATTTTGTAGTATTCATTCCACCTCATTCATTTCTGTATTTTATGTATATAAGTTTAGATTCGTTATTTATAGTTGGTTTACACAGCTTGTGTATGTATGTGTAATGTGTATATATAGACACTTGTGTGTGTGTGTGTGTGTGTGTGTGTGTGTGTGTGTGTGTGTGTGTGTGTGTGTGTGTGTGTGTGTGTGTGTGTGTGTGTGTGAGATTTACATTGCTGTGCTTGAGAGCCACCATCTACCGGAACCAAATTCCCTGTATGTGTCTGCACATATACTTGGCCAATAAACACGATTCTGATTCTGATTCTGAAAGCATCATCCACATAAAAATCACGCTCAATGAAGTGGCGAACATCTGACCCGTATTTGGCTTCTCCCTTTTGCGTGGCCCTCTTCAAACCATATGTGGCCACAGCAGGCGAGGGGCTGTTTCCAAATACATGTACGCACATTCTGTAATCCACGAGCTCTTTCTGTGGATCATTGTCTTTGTGCCAGACAAACCTCAGTACATCTCTGCAGTCCTCGCGCACCAGGAAGCAATAGAACATCTGCTGGATATCTGTGGTTACTGCGACTGGATGTTTCCTGAATCTCACCTGCACGCCTAATAGACTGTTGTTCAGATTGGGTCGTGATATCAGCACTGTGTTGAGTGACATACCTTCAAACTGCGCACTGGAGTCAAATACCACTCGGATTTGTGACGGCTTTTGAGGATGGTACACTCCGAAATAGGACAGGTACCAACACTCTTTGTTCTCTTGTACTGGGGGTGCGAGCTCCGCGTGCCCATTGTCCAACATTTTCTGCATAAAGTCTATCAGGTGAACTTTCATTTTTGGGTTTTTGTCTAGAGTTCGTTCAAATGACTTGAGGCGACTGAGTGCGTAGCGGCGATTGTTAGGCAGCAATGCTCTGTGCTGGCGGAATGGCAGTGGTGCCACCCAGCTTTGTGACTCATCCTGGAAACACTCATTGTCGATGATATTCAGGAACTGCAGATCTTCCATGGAGGGTGCAAGCTTATTGTCGTTCTTGGTCTGGCAGAAAACATTGTTTCCTATAGTCCTGTTTTGTGTTCTGTCCTTTATGTTTGAACCACTAAGTACTAAGTGTCGATTTAAGAGACTGGTGTCTGGCTTGACAGTAAAGTGGCTTTCGCACGGGGAAAAACGAGTTGGCCTTCCATCCGATAGAACGTGAGTCTTAAAGGTAGAGACTTGGGAAGGCTTATGAGTATTGCCTAAGCACACATCTCCTATTATCACTCAGCCTAAGTCCAGTCTCTGTGCGTATGGTGCATTGTTTGGACCATTGATCTGACTGCACACTTTATGAACTCTCAAAATGTCTCTTCCAAGCAACAGCAAAATGTCTGCACCACTGTCCAAGGGTGGTATTTTGTGTGCTATGCCTTTGAGGTGACTGTGTGCGTAAGCCGTGGAGGGAGTGGAAATTTCCTCTCTTTTGTTGGGAATAGCGAGGGAGCTATCGATTGCCTCTATCATATGTTGCACACTTGGACAAATGACACTTCCAGGCGTGCATGAGTTCAGAATCGTCCTCTTTACTTGCTCATTTGCAACTGCAAATACAAAACACAAGCACTTCAGTTCAGCGTAGCTGCACTCTGCAGGCTATCTATGCAGTAGAACACAAAGGACCCCAAAGCACATAACTACTGAACATGTGTTAACAAAGTACTCGTTTACTCAGTATTTTCCTACCAATGTTCATATTACAATATTCTGCACACTCGCATGCTCATCCAACTAGTATTGTAGCACCTGGAGACTACCCTCTCGACCCCCTTATTAATCATTTGCGATGTGATATTCCATTTAACACCAGTTCAGGTACATCATGTAAATCACAAACTCTGACATTAGCGTTGTGTTCCATTAATGACAGTACCTTACTCTAATACATTTCTCATACGTCAACATCATTCTGTTTATCAACACATTACTTGTGCTCACCTGCAAATACAAAACACAAGCACTTCAGTTCAGCGTAGCTGCACTCTGCAGGCTATCTGTGCAGTAGAACACACAGGACCCCAAAGCTGCCCGATTCAGTGCCTGCATGAGCGCCACCCGTGGGAATCATCATTGACCAGAATATTCTAGCTGGATTGCCAGTGAGCACAGTATATGTCAGAAATAGTAATAAAGAACTGAATGCATAACGTAACAATGATAAGAATGCATGAAATTATGGAGGGGGGGGGGGGGGGGGGGGAGCAATATCTATTACAATACTTCCATCTGTGTCCATCCATTACATGAGTCCCACACTCTCCCCTCCAAAAGTGAATGTCGTTAGACATTAGAGATTTCCCAGAATACATGTCTTCAACCGAAGGTTACAGCAGTAGCTTCACTGGGAGTCAGCCACTAAAGATACTTTCTATCCGGTAACAGTCTTTGGCATGACATACAACTCCCCCTTTATGTCATGTACCAGCAACAGACACTACTGGCCAGGCAATGTCTGTAAAGTCTCTCCGCCATTTAGGCGTGCTCTGTATCAGACTGAATGTGTAGACCTAACACTCTACCATGTAACCTTTTACACAGACACACATTTACTGCTGTATATCTCACATACAAGCCAGTATCTCTCTATGTGTAGCTAGTCTGGTTCTGGTACTCCCTGTTTAACTCATGTGAACTATTAAACTAATATATGCAGTTGTTGTTCTGTCAAATTTGCTCTTTTTAACATTTGCTACTGTGAACACTTCCCCTTCTGTTTAAACTGTCACCACAGTAAACTCAACATGTGACAATGAACTTAGTTTTTTTCTTAGCTGTGGACATCATTTGTGTCTGTTTATGACTGATGGCAGACCTAAGGTGTCATACGTGAGTGTCTTGGGTGGATTTCTGCATCGAAAAGGATACTTTCTTGTGGGAACTGGCTGTGAGTTGGGCTCTCCCTCGTCTTCTTCATCAGATGACGACACATGTTATTGATTTCTTCCGTTCTCCTCCCCAGAAAGCTCACTTCGCCCTGCCTCCTCCTCCTCTGCACTTGACTCTAGAGATGGACCGATCCGATATTACGTATCGGTATCGGTCCGATACTGACCTAAATTACTGGATCGGATATCGGAGAAAAATAAAAAATGTAATCCGATCCATTAAATATCACGAAAGCACCTCACAAAACTTGCAACACGCCGTAACTCACCTCAGAACGTTAGCACGTCGGAGCAGTATGCATCACGTGATAGAGCGGCTGTGGCATGCGGGACCTGTTGGTGGTCTGGATAGCATTTGGAGCTTCGCTAGCAACCCGGCATTTCATCTCCGACAAAGTTATCCCGAGAGAAGTAAAGCAAGTGTGTAAGTCCATCTCTGAATGTTTGTAAAGCATTCCTGCGTTAAGCTTAACAAGCGACTGCCTCTCGCTCTCCGGCTGCTACTTCAATCATGAAACTGCTTAACGATCAGCTGATCAGCTTTTCTGTCGGGACTCCGTCTCTCTTCTTTGTTTTTGGCCCACTTTGCACCAGAAAGAGGAAACCAGCGGCTGAACAACTGCAGCACGTTTAAGCTTGATCAGCTGTTGTTAGAATTTATTTAATATTAGTTTCTACTCCAGGATCTTTTTCTACGTAGCTGACGCTGGTAACTGTGCAGGGGCGGATCTAGCAAAGTTTAGCCAGGGGGGCCGATAGGGCATTAACAGGGAAAAGGGGGCACAAAGACACACTTTTCTTTCTTATTCTCATTTAAAATGTCGAGCTTTTAATAAATAATTATCTGACATCCAAAGTTTTAATTTGATGCAAAATGAATAGAAGTCAATTACTGTATATAGTGACTATTAAGTCTAATATACCCTAGTAAGCTATAGTACTTTTTCCTTTGGGAAGGTACCATCTGTGCAGTCTGCAATTTTGTTGAAGAAAGATGTTGAATCTATTTAATATTTCTTGAAAAATAATTGATTTCTGTGCATTTTTTTTCACACTGCATCAAATTAAGGTTGATTACGTCGATTAAGCATCATGAGGTGGAGCGTGAGGGGTGGTTCCCTATTTTTTATTTATTTATTTTTGTTGTTGCTGGGAGTTGGAACCCTATTAGTTAGGTTGCTGAATATTTACGCTAAGTACTCTTTAAAATACCAGAATAGGGAGGATGGTGTAGGTTTAAGTTTATTAGATTGATCAGTATTGCTGAACTATGAAATATTTTTTTTTGCATACAGGTATAACAGAATAGCTTTAGTGTAGTTGTTGTTTTAAACTTGAGTTTGAACTTATACAAAATGCAGCAAGATATTTAAAAAACAGTTTTGTTGATTAAAAAACACTATATCGGATTCATATCGGTATCGGCAGATATCCAAATTTATGATATCGGTATCGGTATCGGACATAAAAAAGTGGTATCGTGCCATCTCTACTTGACTCCAGTCCACCTTTCTCACCCTCATTTGGCACTCGCTGCTGACACCACCACTTGACAGTTCTCCGTCAGCTTCTTCTGGCTGGAACTCCTCTGCCTCTGCCCTCAGCTGACTTCTGATCTGGGTGGGTGATTCTGCAGATTGTGTGGTGATAATTCCCCAGTCACCCTCATCCTCTGAACTGCTGTCGTGGTCACTCTCCTGCTGCTTTTCTTGGGTCTTTCCTTTTCTTTGTTGTTTGGCATCCTCCTTCCCATTCTTGTTTTTCTCCAGCTTCTCCTCCTGAACGGGGAGAAAGTCACAGGGCAGTAGGAGGTTCCTGTGCAGAACTCTCACTTTCCCTGGTCCCCTCTCTGGCTGTACGGCATAGACAGGGCTATCTTTGTGCTTTCTTTCTAACACAACATGTACTCACTCCTCCCAGTAAGACCTTAGCTTTCCGGGCCCACCGCGGTCTCTGAAGTTCCGTACTAGCACTCGACATCCCGGTTGCAGTTCAACTCCATGAGCCTTCCGATCGTACTGCCTTTTCGCTCTGTTCCTCTCTTTCTGAGCTGTTTCTGATGCCAATCTGTATGCCTCTTGCATCCTACTTCTCCACTTACGGACATAATCATTGTGAGAAGTACTCTGGTCACCTGGAACCAGGCCAAACATGATGTCCACTGGTAGGCGGGGATTTCTTCCATAGAGAAGATAATATGGGGCATATCCTGTTGCTTCACTGCGTGTGCAGTTATACGCATGCACCACTTTGCTCAAGGAGTTTTTCCAGTCTGCCTTGGCTTCCTCTGCCAGGCTCCTCAACATGGAAAGGAGTGTCCGATTAAATCTCTCCACCTGACCGTTCCCCGCTGCATGGTAAGGTGTCCATCCATTACATGAGTCCCACACATATACCCAGAGGCTCTTCTGCCAGAAGTGAGACCTATGCCACTGCATGTCTGGAGGGTGTATGGCTCTGCCTTACCATTAACCTCGAACATGTCCAAAAACTCAGAGCGTGTGTTGTGGCGAATCCACTTAGCCAAAAAAATGGATCGGACATCAATTGTAGAAACGATAGCCTTTATATAAGGCTTCAAAAAGGGGAATGTACAATAAATAAACTGCTCGACATCAGAGCAACATATAATGGCTTCCCAAAAACTTTCTTTTGCTAGCTAAACCCAGAGTAACTTTCATCTACCACAAAGGATTCTGGGAAATGCAGTTTTCTAATGAAAATACCTGTTAAATGCTCCCTTTTTGCAGAAAATTTAATCTATAATTAACAGCTCTCACTAAACACGTGGCTAACACTTAAATCACTTACAAAATAACCAAAATTCTAAAGTTTATTGTTTGAGTTTATCAAACAATAAACTGCAATAAAGTTACAACACCCCACCCCCCGATGAACAATCTGTTCATCTAAAGCTCTAGGTTATACAACAACTGAATCGGTCTTCTTAACATAGTCCCCGTTGTCGTGCGAACTAAGCAAGATCTAACAAGACCGTCTCGACCAGGAAGCATTTCTTCAATTCTTCCAAGTTAGGGAGGTTGTCATGCCCAATGAGCACGACATCCCCTAGTTTTAGGGGTGTAGGCTTTGAAGCGTCACAGCAATGAGCTGACTTCAGCTCCAACAGATAGTCCCTTCTCCAGGTGTTCCAGAAGTTGGTCATGAGTTTCTGCCAGTATCTCCATCTCCGAGCAATGTCCTCTTTGTTAGGTGTTGGATGGTGTGTCTCCTTCGGGATTGACTTGGGTGGTAGAGATGTCAGTCATTTGCCCACCAAAAAGTGGGCTGGAGTAAGTGGTTGTGGTTCATTTGCCTCGTTGTGTACAAAGGTGACAGGCCTAGAGTTCAGAGTAGCTTCGACTTCTGCCAATACAGTGCACATTTCTTCGAAGTGGCGTGAAGCTCTACCTAACACCTTCTTGAGGCAGGTTTTCACCGATCTGACATGACATTCCCAGAATCCACCCCACCAGGCTGCTCTTTCTGCAATAAACATCCAAGTAATTCCTCTTTCCGAGAAGAACTCCAGCAACTGTGGGTCTTTAATTGTCTTCCATAGTTCCTTCAAATCTTGCTCTGCTCTTTTAAATGTTCTGGCATTGTCAGAATAGATAACTCTGCATAGCCCTCTCCTGGCAATGAATCTCTTCAACGCTAGCAAAAATGTCTCAGTTGACAGATCTGACACAAGCTCTAAATGGACCCCTCGTGTCACAGCACAGGTAAATAGGGCAATGTAGGATCTTTTCACAGAATCCTCTGTTTTTACATAAAGCAGCCCAACAAAATCCACAACTGTAATCTCAAATGGTGGTGACTCAGCTATTCGGTCCCTAGGCGAAGGTGCAGTTAGCTGATGCCCAGCCTTTGCCTTAAACCTCTTACACACAGTGCATCTGGTCACAATGCTCTTAACCAGCTGCCGAGCCCGGATGATCCAATATCTCTCTCTTATTTGTACAAGAGTGTCCCTCACTCCTGAATGCATCACCCTTTTGTGACAGTCCTGTATCAGCAGTTCTGAAAATCTGTGTTTGTTTGGCAGAATCCAAGGATGCTGCTCTCTGAATGTGAAGTCCGACTGCTGCAGCCTGCCTCCGACACTAAGCAGCTCATCTTCATCAAGGAATGGTTTCAGTTCCTGAATCTTACTGTCATTCATCATAGGTTTCCCTACCTTCAGTCTCTGGACCTCCTGGTGAAAACTGTGATGTTGTGCAACCTTAATCCAGTACTTCTCAGCATCAAGAAGCTCATTTGCTGTCAGCTCACCTCGCATTTTTGGTTGCATCGTTGTTTTTGCATTAGCTATGAATCTCCTAATCCATGCTGTCACTCTGAGCACTCTCTTCAGTTTGCTGTAACTCTCAAGCTTCAGTATTGGTTCACAGATTTCAGTGTCATTAGCAGCAAACTGCATGGCTATTTGATGACTGATTTAAGTTTTACATTTCATCTGAAATGTTTTGCTCTTCAGACTCACGTATCGGATCTTCTGATACTAGAAAATTGGGGCCATTCCCCCATAGCTGGTTTTGTAGTAGGGCCTCCACTGATTGTCCTCTTGTGTGCAGGTCAGCGGGATTAGCCTTCCCTGGGATGTGTGACCATGAAGATGGACTCGTAAGAGTCTGGATCTCAGTCACTCGGTTTGCAACAAACAGTTTTCACCTTTGTGACGAACTGCAAATCCATTGCAAAGTGATCATGGAGTCAGTCCACATTTTTATTTGGGCTTGCTCCATTTTCAGCGAGATGATCAAGTTGTTCGCCAATCTGGCCCCAATCACGGCTCCCATGAGTTCCAGACGTGGCAACGTCATTTTCTTCAGGGGAGCCACCCTGGCTTTAGATGCGACCAAGCTCATTGTCGTTTCTCCTTCTCGTGTTTTGCCTTGCAGATAGGCCACAGCACTGTATGCCCTTTCACTGGCATCACAAAACACATGTAATTCCAAGCCATCTTTGCAATTGTAATTGTAATTCTTGTTTCTCCCCGCTGTGACTTGCTGGGGGCTGAAGAGCTTTGGGAAAGCGAGGAACATCTGAATGCAGAGCTGTTGGGTGCTTATCACTGTTACATTCAGAGCATTTGATTTCTGCTTGACAGTCGCGAGCTACATGTTTGTTAGAGGCGCAGCACTTGAAACAGATGTTGTGTTGCTTTAATATTGCCTTTGTTCCTGAATTGGCTTTTCTCTGAAACCTCTGCACTGTTGTAAGGTGTGAGGTTTGTTGTGCACAGGACAACATTTGTCCGGTCCTTCCTCAGATATGGCCGTAACATTGGTTTTATGCACTGAAACTGACCTGCGGTTGTTGCTGTAACCATCTCCAAGCTTATCCCTTTTAACTCCAGAGTTGCAGGTTGACAGCAGATTGAAGCTTGGATCATTGCGTGCCTTTGCTTGTGTCTGTATGAACTGTAAGAAGAACGTGAATGGAGGGAATAGAACCTTGTGCTGCTGCTTGTAGTGTGAGCCTTCCATCATCCACTTGTCTTGTATCCCATACGGCAGCTTATCCACAATGGGAGCGACACCTCGCGCTGTATCGAGATAGGAGAGTCCATGCAAGTACCCTTCTTGTTTTGCTGCATTTATCTCCTGCAACAGATCACTCAGCTCTCTTAGGGTTTGATTGTCTCTGGGCCATATTTTAGGAAATTGATCAAGTTTGGTGAAAAGAGCACTTTCAATGGCTTCTGGCGACCCGTAGATTTCTTCTAGCCTCTCCCAGATTAGCTCTAATGCCACAGCTGGGTTTGTTATGTTTACAGCTTTAATGCGATGTGCATGCTTGGTAGATTTTGGGCCAAGTGATTTTACAAGGCGGTCGATTTGTTCGGATGCCCTAAGCTCTAGAGTGTCAATGGCGTTGATGAAAGATGACTTCCAAGATAAATAGTTCTCCGGCTTGTCATCAACCTTGGTGAGATCAGAGGTTAACAACTGACCTCTCATTAAATATTTGGCAAGCCCATTAGAGTCCCTAGAGGAATTTGGATCTGGAGGGTAGTACTGAAAACGTCCAGCAGAGGGCGGTGTAAACCCCGGTGAGACATGGCTGAGGTGCTGCTGATAGTTAACAGAGTGTAACTGTTGTCCTTGCCTTGGCTTAGGTCGATTTGCATACTCGCCTTTTTCTATTTTGACGTCCTTTGATTTAACTGAATCACTGCCTGCCTGATGCATATTGACATAATAATAATAATAATAATAAACTTTATTTATAAAGCACACTAAAAAACCAAGGGTATACCAAGGTGCTTGACAAAAATAATAGGAAAAGGGAGATGGGAGGGAAAAGAGAAAGGACCTGGCACGTATCAATTATAAAAACCTTGACAATCATAAGATATAAAAGTAGTTCACAAGCATGACGGATAAAAATGTACCAACGCACACCAAGTGTTAACTAGGTGGAAAGGCAAAATTAAACAAATAAGTCTTCAGCCGTGATTTAAACAGTGGCATAGAGTCAGACGCCCGGATAGCAACAGGAAGGTTGTTCCATAAGACCGGGGCAGCTACAGCAAACGCGCGGTCACCGCGAGACTTCAGTCGAGAATGAGGTTGCTCCAGAAGAATTTGGGTAGCAGATCTAAGTGCTCTGACAGGAGTGTGTAACCTGAGAAGCTCATTGAGGTAGCTTGGCGCCAAATCATTAATGGTTTTGTAGGTGAAAAGTAATATTTTAAATTGAATACGGTATTTAATTGGAAGCCAGTGCAAGCCAGCAAGAACAGGAGTGATGGAAGAAAACTTCCTGCTACCTGTCAAAAGGCGTGCCGCCGCATTCTGGACAGTCTGTAATCTAACAAGAAGGGTGGAGGAAAGGCCAATGTAAAGAGAGTTGCAGTAGTCCAACCTGGAAGTCACGAATGCGTGAATGAGTTTTTCCAGGTCAATGTGCGGAATATAGAGCTTAGCCTTAGAAATGAGGCGCAGCTGATTAAAACTAGACCTCACAACAGCAGACACTTGCTTGTCAAATTTAAGCGAGCTATCCAGTAGTATGCCCAAATTACTGGCATATTCAGAAGGAGAGCTAGCAAAGGGCATCAGAGCAGCACACAGTTGGTCGCGGGGGATTTTACTATCAAACACCACGATCTCCGTTTTCTTTTCGTTCAGGACAAGAAAATTACTCTTGAACCAACCTTGAACCTCACGCATGCATTCACAGTGTTGGGAAGGTTACTTTTAAAATGTATTCCATTACAGAATACAGAATACATGCCCCAAAATGTATTCTGTAACGTATTCCGTTACGTTACTCAATGACAGTAACGTATTCTGAATACTTTGGATTACTTAATATATTATCATGCTTTTTACAACAACGTGAATGTACTATTGCTGTGATTTATTACTGTTACTGAAGGTCCGCTTCTCCGAACTGTAGTAAAGGGACCTCTGACTAATACGGCGGGGTCCCTGTCGGCTCATAGCTGAAAAATAGCTTTACTTTGTTGTGTGGGTCAACTTTTCTTGCGAGACTGTTGAAATCTCCCAATTCTTTGAATCTTTGGGCTGAAGGAAGGACAATACTCGGTGTATTTATGCTCAATCAACAATCATTTATTTCCATACAATTCAACACTTAAGAGCATAAGGACCATCATGATGGGGAGACATGCCTGAAGAGGGTCACAGCAAGTCTCAAAATGGTGACGGGTTGCTCAGCTTTTTATAGTCTCTAGTGGCCCCCACCTAGTCGTAAAAGATCAAACATTAACATTCTTTCTCTCTTACGGTGCCTAAGTTATGACCTCGGCTCCCTGTCTTTCTGCTCTTCTGAAAGGTGGGGGTATGGAATGTGGTCTGTCTCTTCTATTATCGGCACAAGGTCCTCTGCACACAACATTATCTTCATGATTCAGCAGTATGAAATGTCAAGAAACAGTGTAACACATTCAACAGTGTCTAGTAATACAGGTCAATCCAATAGATCTAATGATTTTCACACTCTTTTAAGTCAGAAGTATAATGCAAACTAAGACTACATACTGATCACACACTCTATGTTAAAGGGTATAATATGATCTACAGCAGTATCATACTTCAACTACTTTGATTACATATATAAGGTAACATATGATAACAGAATAATATCACAATTCCCCCTTTGATCTCTTTTCTTCAAAGAGATCACTTACAACATACACTCCAGCATTGCAAGGTCCAGTTCTTCTTGGTCCTGAGGCCCTCTGTCCCCCTTTAACGGGTGGACCATATGTGGGATGACCTCTGTGTTTACGCAGTTCAGATGCAAGCAAAGTTAGACTTACGACC
Source organism: Simochromis diagramma (assembly GCF_900408965.1). NCBI lineage: Eukaryota > Metazoa > Chordata > Actinopteri > Cichliformes > Cichlidae > Simochromis > Simochromis diagramma. The sequence goes on along the minus strand of NW_024387288.1, from coordinate 41,988 downwards.
ATAACAGCAGTTACAGATGACACTCCCATCACTCCCCAATTCTCCCACAGCTTTATTTTGGTGCTCCAGTTTTCCACCCCCTTTTTAATGCCACCTTATACCTTTCAAATGTACTTAGACTAGAACCTCTGTCTAAGGAGCTTTTAACCTTTATTTTTATTGCTGCAGCTACCAGTGTCTTCCAGTTGGGTGATTCTCAGCTTCTTTCTTCGACCTCCGGGGTTAGACCACCCTTTGGTCATTGCACAGTTCTGGGGATTATTCTGCTCCGATTTCAAACAAGGATCTGTGTGTTTTGGGATCACCGCCGTGTCCCCCTTTTTGCCAAGAGCCTCTTGAACCTCGTTGGTCTGGTGTTCCTGGTTTTCGCCAACCCCTTCATGGTTATTGCTGTGTTTGTGGGATCCATCTTCTCCAGGAGCCCAAACGCCATGACACTTGACCTCAGTTGCTGTCTCGGCAGTCCCTACATCTGCCTCTGCTGTGAAGGGCCCTCACATCTCCGTGTCCCCGTCTGGTGTCTGTTCCTTTCTCTGCAAGAGACAGAAAACCAAAACACCTCTCTCCCTAGCCTTGATAATCTAATATTGTTATCCATTGTCGTTCTAATGATTCAAATTTGGTTTAAAATATTATGTTCAGGACTCTCTGACCCAGGGACTTATTCTAATCATAATCTATGTGTGTGTAAAAGAAATCAAAAATTAATAAACCATTTCTAAGTCTACCACATTATAAGCTTGTTCGGACTCAACTTCCCCCTTTTTGACACACTCCCATGTGTCAATTTGTCGGAGCTAGACACTTAAAAGAGAAGGTTAGTGACATCATATCTCAGAAAGTATCAGAAATTCTTCTCTCGAGTACCGTTGCTCCAGCCTTGTCATCCCTGAGGATCTTCAATCCCGGAAATTTCCCTTCTCCTCATGTAATAAAGTCTATCATCCTTCCATGCCCTGGTAACTGGTCCATCCAGAGCTGTAACATTTTAAAATGTACATACAACAAGCCAAACCACACCTTGGTCACACCAACCTTTTGCCGCCCTGAAGATGTCCAACGCCATCTTAGTCTGGACCAGGGTTGTAATAGTTTTGCAATTTTCATTCGTTTTTATTTTTATTTAGCTTCGACTTCAGATTTTCAATTTTATATCAGTTTTAATCAGTTTTTACCAATTGTTTGCTAGTTTAGTTTAGTTTTGATTAGTTTCAGTTATAGTTTTAGTTGTGTCTGCAATAATTAAGTGTAGCAAAATCCCAGTCCCATCATATCAGTCATGCTCTTGTGCTTATCCTTGGGTATTGTGACTATTAACTCTTGCAGCACCGGGTGCTCCTAATTTTGGTTCAAGTGAATTTATAAACTTTGTGAAGGGAATTGACTCCTCTGCACACTGGAATAAACATAATCAACATGATCCACATTTTACTGCGTGTTATTTCACCATCTTATTGATTCAAATGCTCCATCCTTATGTGGTTTGCGACATTATGTTTATCCACTCTGTCTCTAACTGTTTGAAGAATTTTCAAGTTTGGGGTCAAATTTTAAGAATTTGACCATAAGTGAAAGTTATGGTGTTATCACCCCCTTCGGGGCTTACCTTTCCCAGTTTTGATGATATTCCTCCCTATTCTTTGCAAATACCCCCTGTTGGTGGCGAGAAACTGTTGGTGTGGTCAAGTGGGTGCTATAGAAACAAAAGCTCAGGACAGAACAGTTATCAGTCATGTACTTCATACAAATTTTGCATATGTTTTATTTCATATTGATCCTCTGAGTGTAATGGTACATTTTAAGTTGAATTCATCCAAACTAAACACAATAGGTTTTTCTTTTCTCTACTTTGCTCTTGTTCTTTTGCAGTCCCACCTCCTATCAAATGTCCCTGTCGGTTATATTCTACTTTTAATAACTTACTATTTCAAGCGAGAACCTAAATCACGTGGACCAATGTTTATTATTGCATATCTCTATTTCGAATGTGGCAAGTCATTCATAGGTATTGTTAAAGTTTTGGCGATTTTCCTCTATAAAATTTAATTGACTTTTTTACAGTGGCCTGCTATGGTTAATAGTAACATATTCCAGTCATGAGTGATATCAATAATTTTTCTCCACTGTAGCATTTGGCATTCCCAATAATATAACATGATACCTTAATCAAAACACAGCTAATATAGCACAGTTTTCTTAATGCAAACATCTGTAACTCAGACTCAGCAACCAAAGTGTTAAGTCTGCAGTTCATACTTATGTGAAGCTACAGTCTCCTCCTCCAGTCTCTCTTATCCTCCTGCTCCTGAAAAAACAAAACAAACAAAACGAAGCATCCACCCTTCTCTTGCCCGCTGGGTGAATTGTTTATTGGCATTTACTAATCCTAAAGTTGGTGCAGTCATTGTCTCAGTATCAAGTCAGTCAAAACTTTTAGTCGTCAGTCCATCACAGTCCAGTCACATGCATTCATCCACACACATTCATACCAGATGTTGCTGATAATGGAGTCTCCCGCGCGACCTATTCGAGCCTCCATCACCAGCAAGATGACGTCATCATTTTAAAAGGAAACAATTCTTTGTTCTTTTGTTCTGGATTGACTCGCTGCAATCCTTTTAGACTAAGGACTTCTCATGTGATCAGTGTCCCTTATAAGTGAATTTCTCCCAAGCCAATTACAATCATGGAGAAGCACACTTTGCAACTGTTTACAGTAATAATATTTTATAGCGCTTTAAATCTCAATCTTTCAGGCCTGGTTTAAAGAGCTGATTGTTAAATCATAAACTCACAAAATATCAACATATCACCACCGGTGGATCACACCTCTCAGATGTTTTTATCTCAGTGCACTGTAACAAAAACAAAACAGACATAACTGTCATGGTCCTGGGTCTTTTGACCCAGCGTTTTAAGTTTGAGTTTATTTTGTTCATTAGGTTATCTAAGTTCATTTGGTTATTAGACTCCTTGTGTTTTCTTCCCCTGTATTTAAGCTTCCCCTCATCCTTCATGTTTCATGCTGCGTGTCTTATGTTATCAAGTTTGTATTATCATGCCTAAGTGTTTCTAGTTCTTATTATTTCCCCTTCGTGTTTCCAACCATGTTAAATCTCCCCTGCTCTTCCTGAGTTTCATGTCTGTGTCTTACGCTGTCAAGTTCTGGTTGTCGTTTCTAAGTCTGCATGTTTCCTGTTTTATTTTGAAAAGGGGTCTTGTGTTCTGTGCTCATGTGGTTAGTTTTACTCTTGCCTGTGCATCATTATGTTTATCCTAGTCAGCTGTTTCCTCATGTGTCTCCACTTCCCCTAATCACCTCCTGTGTATTTAAGTCCTCTGTTTTCAGTGTGTGATTGTCAGGTCGTCTGTTGTCCACGCCATGTTTCCGATGCCATGCCATGCTTCCAAGTTTCTTGTCTAGGTTTTTCTTATTGTTTGTTTAGATTCCCCAGTTTAGGTTTGTGTTAATTTTGCTTCAGTTTGCCTTGCCCTTTGTTTGTACCTTTTCTACCAGCCATATTAAACGGCTCGCCTTTTGTTAACATTTCAAGTTCTGTTCCCTGTTCCTTGGAGTCTGCGTTTTGGGTCCTTTTCTCAATTCATACAGTCTGCCCTCGCCAGACTGTGACAATAACCAACAAAATACTACTAAAATAACACAAACTAGGGCCCATTGCAGACATGTCCAAGCATAAAACTATCCCTCTCTCGCTTACGAGAAAGAACACAAGCCAAAGGGTTAGGGTTAGGGGTTAGGGGTTAGGGTTAGGGTTAGGTATTAGGAACATGAGCTTTTGTAATTCCATCAGTACGGTTCAGGTGCACTGGCAACAGAGGTCCATAATATTCAACCCATTTAATCCTGTATTCCCTGTACTGGAGACCTTCATTCTCCACCGATCCCCTGGTAGGTCTTTCTGTATGCCTTATTGCATTATATTTGTGAAGAATAATAATAAGCACATGTAAATATGTATATGTATATATACTAATATGATATCATTCTTGCAAATATATTAACTAGTAATCCTAATGGTATTTACAGTGGACTCATTTTTTGTATTTAAATGCTACTTTCCCACAGGTAAGAGAAAGAAAACAAGAAAAAAATTCAGGCTCCAATTGGAGCTCACATCTTCCAGACCTAGATGCCTCTCCTTGGAGGAAATATAGCGGTCAAGGTAAGTACTACAGGTAAGTTTAATTTTTTTTTTTTTTTTTTTCCCTCTCTGTGGCAAACAAAGAGACCAACTGTAACAAGTGATTGTAATACCATAACATGGTAAGGCCCACACAGGTCGTACTAAAATTGTGGTTTAAGTAAGGTAAATACTTAAGCACTCCTAGCAACACTTCTGTGGTAAAACTAACTTTATTGTCACATTCAGTAACAGAGAATAGCAAGTCAACATTCACTGGTGTCATTTGAAGTTTAGCCCAAGAGGAGCTTTGGTGTTTAGTTTTCTGATCCACAGGTCCTCGTGTCTCCTTCTCTGTCCCTCAGTCCATGATGCACAGGATTGTAGTCCCAGGATATCCAGGGGGTTTGATGAATGGATTTGAAAATTGTTTAACTAGAGGAGCATTCAATCTATCTATCCCGATGCTATACAAGTGTTGTTTCAATCTTTCCATTAGAGTCTGACCCGTTTCGCCGACATATATCAATAAACACTGTTTACAAGTAACGCCATAAACTATGTTTCTACTCCTGAATGTGAAGTTGTCCAAGATTGGAGCTCCAGCACCACCATATGGATTCAACAGGTATTGTACCCCATTTAAAAAAGGCTGGTCTAAGCTACGTGTTCCTCCCTGTTGATGGTCTCCGAGTCTGGTTCTAACCAACATATCTTTAAAGTTTTTATTCTTCCTGTTAGCCCCTATTATTCTATAGTTTTGAAAAGGGAGTATATCAGTTAGAACTCCATCAAAGTTCATTTTAAAGATCCTGTTCAAAGTTAAGTATGGGATAGAGTACATTGTAATCAGAGGCAAGATTTCCTTATTCTCCTCTGCCCCGCCCCGTATCTGACCAACTACTTGGGGTGAGAGAATCTCTCCCTCCCTGGAGGTCAATTCCGATAGGGTCTTCTTCTTAACTGTTCTCAAGAATCGTTTTGAGTATCCCCTTCGTCTGAGGCTTTGGAACAATGTCATGATGGACTTCTGGAGGTCTATTTCCCGGGAGGAGATTCTGTAAAATCTGATAATCTGTGATTTAACAATTCCCCTGAATGTATGTTTTGGATGATAGCTAGCTTTGTGAAGGAGTACATGGGTGTCAGTTGGTTTAAAATATACTCGAGTAAGTATTTTCTTCTGCTGTTCATCAAACTGTTCGAAGAAAACCGTTGTATCTAAAAAATTAATTTCATTTGCGTCTAGTGTATACTTTAATTTAATCGAACCATGGTGGTTATTCAATATGCTAATGAATTCGTCAAACTCCTCCCTACTGTGTGACCAGGCTCCTATGATGTCATCAAGAAACCGAAGGTAAAATAGAGGCTTACATCGGCATTTACTCAGCGCACTCGCTTCCCATTCGCTCATATAGAGGTTGGCATAAGAGGGAGCATATCTGTGTCCCATTGCTGTCCCTTCCACTTGCAGGTATCGATTGCCGTTAAACTCGAAATCATTGCACCTCAAACAAAGTTCTAAAAGCTGTAACACCTCCTCGTCTGGTCTCTGAGCATCCGGATTCTTTCTAAAGATGTTTCGCACTGTACTTAAACCTAAGTCCGTATTAATGTTTGTGTATAAGCTCTCGATGTCAATTGTGAATAAAAGGGCATTGCTGGGTAGCGTCAATCGTCTAACAACTTCCAAGAAGTGGTAGGTGTCTTTCAAGTAGCTTGGATGTTTAATAGAGAGAGGGCCCAGGAAATGATCTATGTATAGGGAGACATAAGTGGCGCTATTGCAGTCAGACACTATAGGTCTGCCCGACGGCACCCGATGTGGTATTGGCCAACTTTCCGGTTCTTTATGGATTTTAGGAAGCAAATAGAATTGTCTATCACGGGGGGAAGTAGGTCCAAACAAAAAGTCCCGCTGTTTAGCAGTGATATATTTTTTGTAATATAGTCGATTAATGATGGCGTGAATCTGGCTCTGGGACGTTTTTTGTAAACTCTCCCCAATTAATCTATAATATTTAGTATTTGCAAGTTGTCTGTGCGCCTCCCCTACATATTGTTGTTTATCCATGATGACAATTTTACTACCCTTATCTGCAGGTTTAATCACGATGTTTTTGTTTTCCTGCAGTTCCCTAATTATTTCCCTCTCCTCCTCAGCCCGCCCCCCTCCTCCATCTGTGAGCGGAAGAAACTGGTGAAAGTTATGAATATCTGTCTGTATAAGCTCCTTCACCTCCCCCCTGATCTGTTCCCATGTTGGTTCCCAGTGGGACGGTAAGGTAAACTTTGCCTCTGTATTACCTTTGTTTTTATAATTGGTTTGTGAGAAATAATCCATAAGTTTAATTCTTCTGTGATATAAATGGAGGTCTCTTCGTAGGCTAAGTCTATCATATGCTTTTGGAGTCGGTATATAAGTTAAGCCCCGTTCCAATAAGTGTACTTGCTTTTCTGTAGGGCAGAACAATTCAGATAGATTTAATATGTTACAGTTCGAATTCCATGAGGGTTAGGGTTAGGGTTAGGGGTTAGGGTTAGGGTGTTAGGGTAGGAGAAGGAAAGATGGGGGCTCGATTGCCGAAGGCAATCGGGCACCAATGCTCAGGCCATCCTTGCTCCCGGCTCAAGGAACCATGTCCCTAACTCGGTGCCCTGAAAGAGGGATTATTTTAACATCCTGGGCATGAGGCTTCCACTGTGATGAGCTCCAGATGGGGGAGTGGGGGGGAGGAAAAAGGGGGGGGGGGGAAACGAGAGAAAAGGGTCAGAGAGAGAGTGTGAGAGAGGGAGAGAGAGGAGGGGAAAGAGAGGGAAGGGGGGTGGAGTTTGGAGTTAAGGGTTATTCCAATATAGGGTTAAAAGTGGTTAGGTTTAGGATTGAATTCAGGGTTGGGCTTCAGGGATAAGTTTAAATCCAGCACAGGGTTAAAAGTGGTTAGGTTTAGGATTGAATTCAGGGTTGGGCTTCAGGGATAAGCTTAAATCCAGCACAGGGTTAAAAGTGGTTAGGTTTAGGGTAAACCTCATGGTCAGGATGTCACAGCAAATATATACAGACAGGCGGAGTGCTGGTAACAAAGATGATGATAATGAACATGGCAACCACAGTAACAATAAAACAGTAATAATAGACAAGTATATACATTATGTGGACTTTATGTCCTTTAAAAACTTTTTTCATTCAACCCCTTAGGGTGTACAGTGTCCAGTTTGGCAATCCAGAGTCTTTCAGCCTTCCTCCTCTGCTGAGTAGTCCATCTGGGATTTGCCTGTGTTACTGTTGCTCTGACAGACTCCCAGCCATGTGACAGGAAGTGTTTCACCAGTTGTGTGTGTGTGTTCTTCTTCCTTAACACATTGTACCTATGCTGGGTGAATCTTGTCAGGATTGTGTTACTTGTCTCACCCACATACTGGATCCCACATTTGCTGCAAGTGATCATATATACACAATTCTTGGAGCGTGGAGTACCATTAGCTTGTGAGCGGAATACCTTTCCATTGGAGAAACTACGCAACCATTTCTGGTGCTTAAAAAATTGCCCCTGGTCTCTGAGTTTGGGCTCAGAGAGAGGTGAGATCTGTGCCTTAATGAGGAAATCCCTCAGGTTTTTATTCCTCCTAAAAGCAGCTATTACCTTGTGATCCCCCAGCAATTGGGTTTTCCGGACAAGATCCTGAAAATTGTTTCTAATCACTCTGATTAGTTTGCACGTTGATGGGGCATAGGTCAAAACAACAGGCAGGACAGGTGTCAAATCAATGGGTTTTGTCTGCAGGAATGAATTGAAGCATTTCCTAAGGAAAGAGCGACAGTACCCCCTACTGGTGAGGGCTGAAAATAGAATTTTGGTCGCTGCTCTGAAGTCAGTCTGTTGTGTGCAAATTCTGTGAAATCTCAACAGTTGTGACTTTACTAAACCAGCAAAAGTATGTTTTGGGTGGAAACTTGTTTTGAATAAAAGGGCATGTGTGTCTGTGGGTTTAAAGAATACTTTAATATCCAATTTGTGTGTCTGTGGAAAATTTGGGCCTTTGAAAGTGGTTGTATCCAGGAAGTCAATTGTGGTTCTACTAATTGTAGATTTTAATTTAATTGAATCATTATGGCCATTCAGAGTGCTTAGAAAGGTTTCAAAATCTTGTTCAGAGTGTGGCCATATACCCCAGATGTCGTCAAGAAATCTGTAGTAGTACAGTGGTTTCTTGACACATTTTGCCAGGGCTGCAGTTTCCCATTCAGCCATGAAAATGTTGGCATATGCTGGGGCAAATTTTTTGCCCATGGCCGTACCTTTTATTTGTAAGAAGAAGTCCCCATTGAATTCAAAGTCATTTCTCGTGAGGTTGATTTCTAATAATTGTAACAATTCTTTTTCGGGTCTTTTTTTGTCTGGGTATTTGTGGAAAATATTCCTAATGGAGTTTATTCCCTCCTTAATATCAATGTTGGTATAGAGGCTGTCAATGTCAATTGAAAAGAGAAATGATTCAGTGGGGACTTCTGTCTGCTTAACCTTTTCCACAAAGTCATACGTGTCCTTAATATAACTGTCATGCCTTGTGGATAAGGGATTAAGGAAGGAATCTAGATATTCTGCAGTGTGGTAAGTTTCACTTCCGCAGTCAGACACAATAGGGCGCCCGGGGGGCACCTGAAATGGTACAGACCACTTTGCTGGGTCTTTGTGGATCTTAGGCAATAGATAAAAGAGCCTTCCCCTTGGCTCAGCGGAGCCCAATAAATAGGTTTTTTGTTTCAAATTAATGAATTTTTTCTGGTGTAGATTATTAATAACTTTCTCCACAATAGGTAATGTGTCCAAATAGATGGGTTTTTTTAATTTAGAATAATAGGTTTTATCATTTAATTGTCTGTAGCCCTCCTGTAAATATTGATCCCTGTCCAGGATGATTACAGCGCTGCCTTTATCTGCTGGTTTTAAAATTATTGATTTGTTTTCTTTTAGTTCCTTTAGAGCTTTGATCTCATCTGCATTTAAATTTGGTTTAACGTGGCCAATGTGGAAATGGTTATTAAAATATTCATAGTCAGCCTTCACTAAGGTGGACACTTCCTGTGGAAGCTGACCTAATGGAGGAGACCACTCAGATTTAGGAGTGAAAGGCTGGGGTTCTGCATCAGACTTCTCCCCATAATGTATAGCCAACTTGATTCTCCTGTGATATTGTTGAATATCATGTTTACATTGTAATTTGAAATCTTTATTATGACCTATTGCAGGAATGAAGTTAAGACCCCTATTTAGGAGGTTCCGCTGGGCAGTAGAAGGTTTAAAATGCTTAGACAAGTTAACAACACCCGAACTTACCCCCTCCCTACCAGCTGGGCTCATGGGGATTCCACATTTACAAAGGCATTCCAGTGCCCCAACATATGCATAGCCGTTACGTCAGTCCAGTGGATGTTGTCCCTTCCTGTCTCGAACCTGTCAGTAGGAAGAGCCGGTATGTGGTTCACCAGACCTGTAATGAAAGTGTTTAAGTGTAGGAGTGTGTCCTGCTCACTCTGGGGCAGAGCTGAAGAGAAGTTCACAACTGGAACGTAGATGTCAGCTTCAGGAAATTCATTCTGGGCCGCCAGTAGTGCCTTTTTCAGTTCTGTGATTGGTGTGTTCTTGTCCCTTTGTGACCTATTGTTCAGGCCAAAAGATAAAACTATTGTTTCTACTTCTACGCTGGAAGTAGCCTTTTCTAGCAGGGCCTGTGCATGGCACCATTTTGCACCGGGGAAGCTGTCAATTTGTACGTTCTCCGCTGAAAAGGATGGGAGTGTGCTTACATTTGAGTCACCAATGATGAGTGATGATTTCCTGATATGTAGGCTCCAATCCTGCAGTTTCTTCTGCGTGTTTGGGTGTCTCGTGGGAAGGTTCGGATGTTCAGCAGGTGAAGCAGGTGCAGGGGGAGGAGACTGGGAGGATTCCTCCATTCTCCTCGTCTGGAGGCGGGTCTGCACGCAGGATTTCAGTCTGTCCTGTGTGGTGCGTGGCAGGCCGAGATGTGCAGTTGTGGAAGGTCCAGGCGCTGTTTTACTGTCCTTCATGGGCTTGGTGGGGATGGTGGCGTCCCCCTGAGTGAGGTCCATTACCTCGATCATTATGTCATCCCCCGGTTGCGGGGACTGAGTGGGCGGGGGTAGCTTCTCCTCAGAAGAGGTCGTGCGAAGCGCGGCGAGTACTCTCTCTACCCTCCGGTCTTTCGGTGACATTGGCATGGGTTCAGGAGGACTTTCATGGGGGGTGGGGGTGATGGGTCTTAGGTTGTCGTCCTCCTCCCCTTCGCGCTCTATGAAAGGTGACCAGTCACCTCTGATGGGGTCAGTCATGGTGGTCGCCGTCGCCGTGGTGACAGAGCGCGCTGCAGGTGGAGCATGTACCTGTGCGGTCACCGTTACGGCTCGGCTGGCTCTGGGTTGTGGTGCGGCAGGCTGTGGAGTTGGAGTTGGTTGCAACACTTCCGTCAGAGGTTCGGTCGAGTCGAATGTTATGAGGTCCTCTCTCACCCCTGGTTGTCGTGTCGGCTCGCTGGTCACGCGGCTCCGTCCTCTCGATTCGGTGTCCGCTCTCAGGTCTGCCAGTCTCGCTATGATGGCTGCCTGGGTCTGGTCCAGTGACTCCGGTCGGAGGCGGCGGCCCAGGTTGCGCTTGGCCCAAGATGACGCCACCTCAAAGGGTCCTTCCCAGTCCTGTTTGGGGAACTCAAAAAGGCGTTTCAGCTCCACCTCCATAGCCATAGAATAATGATCGCGGAGGATTAAGACTGCCGTGTATGCCCAATTCTTCGCATTACCCTCAATACGAGTCTGTGTTTGTTTGCTGGGCGCAGCTGGCTTAATGACAGTCATTAAATTCTGGGCAATTTTGTTCAGGGAGGGTGGATATTTGTCCCTTGAAACGTTTTTGAGGTGATGAATAGATTTGATGAGTCTGTGAATAATCCGCACTTTAGCTGAGAAGTCTGAGTCATCAGATGGTATGGCGTGTCTGGGAGGTTCAGGTTGTTCAAATCTGGCGCGTGTCACATACCGTCTGTCCCGTGCTTGTCCTCGGTCAGCCCGGCGCCTCAGCTCGGGTTGATCCCCGTGACGGGCAGCATAGCGGGTCGCAGTTGGTCGCTCTCTGCTCCGGCGCTGCCGCCATGTGTGAGGGATTTCTCTCTCCTCTCTCCGGTGGTGCCATCCACTCACCACTGAAGCGTAGGTCCGGCGTTGAGCGTGGGATGGGTAGCTTCGATCTCGGGCTCGCTCCTGTTCAAAACGGTGCCCCTGTTCCGGTCGATCACGGTGGCGGGCCGCATAGCGGACTGCCGCTGGCTGCTCTGCTCTCCGGTGTTGATGCCATGTCGGGTGAGCGTCGTGGGGAATTTCTCTTTCCTCACGGCGGTTACGTCCCCTCACCACCGATGCGTAGGTACGGCGCTCGGTGCGGGACGGGTAGCTGGTCCGTCGGGGAGATCTCTGGTCGCCCCTGAAGTCACGGCCGCTTCTCCGGTCTCTGCGATGGTGGACGACGGTCCAGTCGTCTTCTGGATGAAACGTGGGCATCTTTGCGGGCACACTTGTGGTCTCAGCTTAGACCAACGGTCGCTGGGGACCGTGCTAGCAGTATTAGAATGGCTGTGTGACCAAAAATGACGATAGTCCTCACGTTTGTTCAGTAAAAGAACGAGAGCTTTATTTTCGCTTATTGCAAAAAATGAAAGCAAACAAATTTACAAAATGTACAAAGAAATAAGCCAAAATCGCGACGTTTCGGTTCGCATGAACCTTCTTCAGGCTGGCTTATTCAAAGGATGAAGACAACATAACAAAACATCAGTTATAGTCCGTGTTGCCGGTGTGTACACTGCGCAAGTCCACATTCAAACTTTGCGGGTCTCTACAACCAATGAGAGGGGTTCTAGCTCCGTGCGTCAGAGGTCCCCTTAGAAAGATTCACATTGGTTGGTTGTTTACCCGTTTGTTGCGTTCAGGAGCATCTTGGCTCACAGTAATTTGTGAACAGAGGTATACACAATTTTCACATAATGTCACTCTCCATATGAGAGTTAACAGAAAAGTCACCACGAATAAATCGCGTCGATGATATATACAGTCAGAAAAAAATATATACACACACATATACACACACACCGGATGACAATAACTTGTGAATAGAAGTATACAGTATTTACATCAAGTTTCCCTCCATATGAGAGTTAGAAGAAAATCATTACAACTAGAATTATGTTGATGATATGTACAATTATCAAATATACACTCACATCACTGTGATCAATCTATATCATGCTTCAGTGTAAGGACAGAGGGTCCCAAGAGTGGGTGGACAAGGGGCACGGGCCGGTTAGGAGAAGGAAAGATGGGGGCTCGATTGCCGAAGGCAATCGGGCACCAATGCTCAGGCCATCCTTGCTCCCGGCTCAAGGAACCATGTCCCTAACTCGGTGCCCTGAAAGAGGGATTATTTTAACATCCTGGGCATGAGGCTTCCACTGTGATGAGCTCCAGATGGGGGAGTGGGGGGGAGGAAAAGGGGGGGGGGGGAAACGAGAGAAAAGGGTCAGAGAGAGAGTGTGAGAGAGGGAGAGAGAGGAGGGGAAAGAGAGGGAAGGGGGGTGGAGTTTGGAGTTAAGGGTTATTCCAATATAGGGTTAAAAGTGGTTAGGTTTAGGATTGAATTCAGGGTTGGGCTTCAGGGATAAGTTTAAATCCAGCACAGGGTTAAAAGTGGTTAGGTTTAGGATTGAATTCAGGGTTGGGCTTCAGGGATAAGCTTAAATCCAGCACAGGGTTAAAATTGGTTAGGTTTAGGGTAAACCTCATGGTCAGGATGTCACAGCAAATATATACAGACAGGCGGAGTGCTGGTAACAAAGATGATGATAATGAACATGGCAACCACAGTAACAATAAAACAGTAATAATAGACAAGTATATACATTATGTGGACTTTATGTCCTTTAAAAACTTTTTTCATTCAACCCCTTAGGGTGTACAGTGTCCAGTTTGGCAATCCAGAGTCTTTCAGCCTTCCTCCTCTGCTGAGTAGTCCATCTGGGATTTGCCTGTGTTACTGTTGCTCTGACAGACTCCCAGCCATGTGACAGGAAGTGTTTCACCAGTTGTGTGTGTGTGTTCTTCTTCCTTAACACATTGTACCTATGCTGGGTGAATCTTGTCAGGATTGTGTTACTTGTCTCACCCACATACTGGATCCCACATTTGCTGCAAGTGATCATATATACACAATTCTTGGAGCGTGGAGTACCATTAGCTTGTGAGCGGAATACCTTTCCATTGGAGAAACTACGCAACCATTTCTGGTGCTTAAAAAATTGCCCCTGGTCTCTGAGTTTGGGCTCAGAGAGAGGTGAGATCTGTGCCTTAATGAGGAAATCCCTCAGGTTTTTATTCCTCCTAAAAGCAGCTATTACCTTGTGATCCCCCAGCAATTGGGTTTTCCGGACAAGATCCTGAAAATTGTTTCTAATCACTCTGATTAGTTTGCACGTTGATGGGGCATAGGTCAAAACAACAGGCAGGACAGGTGTCAAATCAATGGGTTTTGTCTGCAGGAATGAATTGAAGCATTTCCTAAGGAAAGAGCGACAGTACCCCCTACTGGTGAGGGCTGAAAATAGAATTTTGGTCGCTGCTCTGAAGTCAGTCTGTTGTGTGCAAATTCTGTGAAATCTCAACAGTTGTGACTTTACTAAACCAGCAAAAGTATGTTTTGGGTGGAAACTTGTTTTGAATAAAAGGGCATGTGTGTCTGTGGGTTTAAAGAATACTTTAATATCCAATTTGTGTGTCTGTGGAAAATTTGGGCCTTTGAAAGTGGTTGTATCCAGGAAGTCAATTGTGGTTCTACTAATTGTAGATTTTAATTTAATTGAATCATTATGGCCATTCAGAGTGCTTAGAAAGGTTTCAAAATCTTGTTCAGAGTGTGGCCATATACCCCAGATGTCGTCAAGAAATCTGTAGTAGTACAGTGGTTTCTTGACACATTTTGCCAGGGCTGCAGTTTCCCATTCAGCCATGAAAATGTTGGCATATGCTGGGGCAAATTTTTTGCCCATGGCCGTACCTTTTATTTGTAAGAAGAAGTCCCCATTGAATTCAAAGTCATTTCTCGTGAGGTTGATTTCTAATAATTGTAACAATTCTTTTTCGGGTCTTTTTTTGTCTGGGTATTTGTGGAAAATATTCCTAATGGAGTTTATTCCCTCCTTAATATCAATGTTGGTATAGAGGCTGTCAATGTCAATTGAAAAGAGAAATGATTCAGTGGGGACTTCTGTCTGCTTAACCTTTTCCACAAAGTCATACGTGTCCTTAATATAACTGTCATGCCTTGTGGATAAGGGATTAAGGAAGGAATCTAGATATTCTGCAGTGTGGTAAGTTTCACTTCCGCAGTCAGACACAATAGGGCGCCCGGGGGGCACCTGAAATGGTACAGACCACTTTGCTGGGTCTTTGTGGATCTTAGGCAATAGATAAAAGAGCCTTCCCCTTGGCTCAGCGGAGCCCAATAAATAGGTTTTTTGTTTCAAATTAATGAATTTTTTCTGGTGTAGATTATTAATAACTTTCTCCACAATAGGTAATGTGTCCAAATAGATGGGTTTTTTTAATTTAGAATAATAGGTTTTATCATTTAATTGTCTGTAGCCCTCCTGTAAATATTGATCCCTGTCCAGGATGATTACAGCGCTGCCTTTATCTGCTGGTTTTAAAATTATTGATTTGTTTTCTTTTAGTTCCTTTAGAGCTTTGATCTCATCTGCATTTAAATTTGGTTTAACGTGGCCAATGTGGAAATGGTTATTAAAATATTCATAGTCAGCCTTCACTAAGGTGGACACTTCCTGTGGAAGCTGACCTAATGGAGGAGACCACTCAGATTTAGGAGTGAAAGGCTGGGGTTCTGCATCAGACTTCTCCCCATAATGTATAGCCAACTTGATTCTCCTGTGATATTGTTGAATATCATGTTTACATTGTAATTTGAAATCTTTATTATGACCTATTGCAGGAATGAAGTTAAGACCCCTATTTAGGAGGTTCCGCTGGGCAGTAGAAGGTTTAAAATGCTTAGACAAGTTAACAACACCCGAACTTACCCCCTCCCTACCAGCTGGGCTCATGGGGATTCCACATTTACAAAGGCATTCCAGTGCCCCAACATATGCATAGCCGTTACGTCAGTCCAGTGGATGTTGTCCCTTCCTGTCTCGAACCTGTCAGTAGGAAGAGCCGGTATGTGGTTCACCAGACCTGTAATGAAAGTGTTTAAGTGTAGGAGTGTGTCCTGCTCACTCTGGGGCAGAGCTGAAGAGAAGTTCACAACTGGAACGTAGATGTCAGCTTCAGGAAATTCATTCTGGGCCGCCAGTAGTGCCTTTTTCAGTTCTGTGATTGGTGTGTTCTTGTCCCTTTGTGACCTATTGTTCAGGCCAAAAGATAAAACTATTGTTTCTACTTCTACGCTGGAAGTAGCCTTTTCTAGCAGGGCCTGTGCATGGCACCATTTTGCACCGGGGAAGCTGTCAATTTGTACGTTCTCCGCTGAAAAGGATGGGAGTGTGCTTACATTTGAGTCACCAATGATGAGTGATGATTTCCTGATATGTAGGCTCCAATCCTGCAGTTTCTTCTGCGTGTTTGGGTGTCTCGTGGGAAGGTTCGGATGTTCAGCAGGTGAAGCAGGTGCAGGGGGAGGAGACTGGGAGGATTCCTCCATTCTCCTCGTCTGGAGGCGGGTCTGCACGCAGGATTTCAGTCTGTCCTGTGTGGTGCGTGGCAGGCCGAGATGTGCAGTTGTGGAAGGTCCAGGCGCTGTTTTACTGTCCTTCATGGGCTTGGTGGGGATGGTGGCGTCCCCCTGAGTGAGGTCCATTACCTCGATCATTATGTCATCCCCCGGTTGCGGGGACTGAGTGGGCGGGGGTAGCTTCTCCTCAGAAGAGGTCGTGCGAAGCGCGGCGAGTACTCTCTCTACCCTCCGGTCTTTCGGTGACATTGGCATGGGTTCAGGAGGACTTTCATGGGGGGTGGGGGTGATGGGTCTTAGGTTGTCGTCCTCCTCCCCTTCGCGCTCTATGAAAGGTGACCAGTCACCTCTGATGGGGTCAGTCATGGTGGTCGCCGTCGCCGTGGTGACAGAGCGCGCTGCAGGTGGAGCATGTACCTGTGCGGTCACCGTTACGGCTCGGCTGGCTCTGGGTTGTGGTGCGGCAGGCTGTGGAGTTGGAGTTGGTTGCAACACTTCCGTCAGAGGTTCGGTCGAGTCGAATGTTATGAGGTCCTCTCTCACCCCTGGTTGTCGTGTCGGCTCGCTGGTCACGCGGCTCCGTCCTCTCGATTCGGTGTCCGCTCTCAGGTCTGCCAGTCTCGCTATGATGGCTGCCTGGGTCTGGTCCAGTGACTCCGGTCGGAGGCGGCGGCCCAGGTTGCGCTTGGCCCAAGATGACGCCACCTCAAAGGGTCCTTCCCAGTCCTGTTTGGGGAACTCAAAAAGGCGTTTCAGCTCCACCTCCATAGCCATAGAATAATGATCGCGGAGGATTAAGACTGCCGTGTATGCCCAATTCTTCGCATTACCCTCAATACGAGTCTGTGTTTGTTTGCTGGGCGCAGCTGGCTTAATGACAGTCATTAAATTCTGGGCAATTTTGTTCAGGGAGGGTGGATATTTGTCCCTTGAAACGTTTTTGAGGTGATGAATAGATTTGATGAGTCTGTGAATAATCCGCACTTTAGCTGAGAAGTCTGAGTCATCAGATGGTATGGCGTGTCTGGGAGGTTCAGGTTGTTCAAATCTGGCGCGTGTCACATACCGTCTGTCCCGTGCTTGTCCTCGGTCAGCCCGGCGCCTCAGCTCGGGTTGATCCCCGTGACGGGCAGCATAGCGGGTCGCAGTTGGTCGCTCTCTGCTCCGGCGCTGCCGCCATGTGTGAGGGATTTCTCTCTCCTCTCTCCGGTGGTGCCATCCACTCACCACTGAAGCGTAGGTCCGGCGTTGAGCGTGGGATGGGTAGCTTCGATCTCGGGCTCGCTCCTGTTCAAAACGGTGCCCCTGTTCCGGTCGATCACGGTGGCGGGCCGCATAGCGGACTGCCGCTGGCTGCTCTGCTCTCCGGTGTTGATGCCATGTCGGGTGAGCGTCGTGGGGAATTTCTCTTTCCTCACGGCGGTTACGTCCCCTCACCACCGATGCGTAGGTACGGCGCTCGGTGCGGGACGGGTAGCTGGTCCGTCGGGGAGATCTCTGGTCGCCCCTGAAGTCACGGCCGCTTCTCCGGTCTCTGCGATGGTGGACGACGGTCCAGTCGTCTTCTGGATGAAACGTGGGCATCTTTGCGGGCACACTTGTGGTCTCAGCTTAGACCAACGGTCGCTGGGGACCGTGCTAGCAGTATTAGAATGGCTGTGTGACCAAAAATGACGATAGTCCTCACGTTTGTTCAGTAAAAGAACGAGAGCTTTATTTTCGCTTATTGCAAAAAATGAAAGCAAACAAATTTACAAAATGTACAAAGAAATAAGCCAAAATCGCGACGTTTCGGTTCGCATGAACCTTCTTCAGGCTGGCTTATTCAAAGGATGAAGACAACATAACAAAACATCAGTTATAGTCCGTGTTGCCGGTGTGTACACTGCGCAAGTCCACATTCAAACTTTGCGGGTCTCTACAACCAATGAGAGGGGTTCTAGCTCCGTGCGTCAGAGGTCCCCTTAGAAAGATTCACATTGGTTGGTTGTTTACCCGTTTGTTGCGTTCAGGAGCATCTTGGCTCACAGTAATTTGTGAACAGAGGTATACACAATTTTCACATAATGTCACTCTCCATATGAGAGTTAACAGAAAAGTCACCACGAATAAATCGCGTCGATGATATATACAGTCAGAAAAAAATATATACACACACATATACACACACACCGGATGACAATAACTTGTGAATAGAAGTATACAGTATTTACATCAAGTTTCCCTCCATATGAGAGTTAGAAGAAAATCATTACAACTAGAATTATGTTGATGATATGTACAATTATCAAATATACACTCACATCACTGTGATCAGTCTATATCATGCTTCAGTGTAAGGACAGAGGGTCCCAAGAGTGGGTGGACAAGGGGCACGGGCCGGTTAGGAGAAGGAAAGATGGGGGCTCGATTGCCGAAGGCAATCGGGCACCAATGCTCAGGCCATCCTTGCTCCCGGCTCAAGGAACCATGTCCCTAACTCGGTGCCCTGAAAGAGGGATTATTTTAACATCCTGGGCATGAGGCTTCCACTGTGATGAGCTCCAGATGGGGGAGTGGGGGGGAGGAAAAGGGGGGGGGGGGGAACGAGAGAAAAGGGTCAGAGAGAGAGTGTGAGAGAGGGAGAGAGAGGAGGGGAAAGAGAGGGAAGGGGGGTGGAGTTTGGAGTTAAGGGTTATTCCAATATAGGGTTAAAAGTGGTTAGGTTTAGGATTGAATTCAGGGTTGGGCTTCAGGGATAAGGGTTAGGGTTAGGGTTAGGGGAAAACAAATTTGGGAGTCCGGTCCCCGAAGGGGGCCGGGCTCCAATGCACAGACCACACCTGTTCTCATCTCAGACGTTCAGGAGCCCCCAAAGAACAGCCCAAATGGCGTTCAAGGTGAGTTTGTGTGGAAAAGGTTTAAGGTGGTGGGGACCCCACTGAGGTTAAGTTTAGGGCCGAAATTGTCCTCTATATCGGGCCCACTAAGGTTAGGTTTAGGGCCTGTTTTAGGGATAAGGGGAATAGCCAAGAAGCTGATAGGGTGGTTAGGTTTAGGTCTGGGGTTGACTTTTGCATAGGGGCAAATATGGTTAGGTTTAGGGCCAAATTTACCTCCTGTATGGGGTCCACTGAGGTTAGGTTTAGGGCCAAATTTACCTCCTGTATGGGGTCCACTGAGGTTAGGTTTAGGGCCGGTTTCAGGGGTGGGATTCTCCTCAATTGTCCTCCACAGGAAACTGAAACATATCTCCTCAAACACAATAATTGTAAACATGAGGACAACAATAACAACTATATACAATGTCTTGGGTTTGGTTCACCTAAATCCCTTTTCATTGAGGCCTCTTGGGTGAACTGTGTCTAATTTTGCTATCCAGGTCTTTTCAGCTCTCCTCCTCAGCTGTGGTGTCCACCTCGGATTGAGCTGGATTGCCGTTGCTGTAAGAGAATCCCAGCCATGTGATAAAAAATGTTTTACCAGGTACGTGTGGGTGTTCTTTTTATGTAAAATGTTATGTCTGTGCTGAGTGAATCTAGTTAAGAGTGTGTTTCCCGTTTCGCCCACATATTGGATTCCACATCTCCTACAGCTGATCAAGTATACACAGTTTTTGGACCTCGGGGTCCCTTTGCACAAAGACAGAAAAACATTACCATTAGAATGGCTGCGCAACCATTTACGGTGCTGGAAAAATTGCCCCTGGTCTCTGCGTCTAGGCTCAGAGAGAGGCGGAACCTTTGCTTTAATCAGGAGATCATGTAAGTTTTTGTTTCTCCTGAAGGCTGCAATTACCTTATGATCTTGTAACATTTGTGTATCCTGAGCAAATTTCTGAAAATTGTTCTTGATGACTCTGACCATTTTGCAGGTGGAGGGGGCATATGTGACCACCAGTGGGAGGAGAGGAGAGACATCAATGGGTTTAATTTGCAGGTAAGAGTTGAAGCACTGTCTTAAGAAGGAGCGAGAGTACCCTCTAGTGGAGAGTGCTGAGAATAGGATTTTGACTGCTTTATCAAAATCAGTCCGCTGAGTACAGATTCGTTGGAATCTGAGTAACTGGGACTTGATTATGCCACCAAATGTGTGTTTAGGATGCAGGCTCGTTTTGAACAGAAGGGCATGTGTGTCTGTGGGCTTGAAAAAAACTTTTATATCCAATTTCTGGTCATTAAGGAAATTTGGGCCCTTGAATGTGGTTGTATCTAGAAAGTCAATTGAGGTTTTGTTGATAGTTGATTTTAGTTTAATGGAAGCATTGTGGTCATTAAGAGTCCTCAAAAACACTTCAAAATCTTGCTCTGAATGTTGCCAAATACCCCAGATGTCATCTAGGAATCGGTAATAGTGCAGCGGTTTTTTCACACACTTATTTAGGGCAGAGGTTTCCCACTCTGCCATAAAAATGTTGGCATACGCCGGGGCAAACTTTTTCCCCATGGCAGTCCCCTTTATCTGCAAATAGAAGTCTCCGTTAAACTCAAAATCATTCCTCATCAGATTGATTTCCAATAACTGTAACAGTTCCTTATCTGGTCTCTTCTTATCTGGATATTTTTGGAAAATTCTCCTAATGGAGTTGATTCCCTCCCCGATGTCTATGTTTGTATAAAGACTATCAATATCCATGGAGAACAGAAAAGAGTCAACGGGCACCTCTATTTGTTTGACCTTCTCAACAAAGTCATACGTGTCCTTTATATAGCTTGCGTGTCTTATGGACAAGGGATTCAGAAAATGGTCCAAGTATTCGGCTGTGTAATATGTCTCACTGTCACAGTCCGAGACAATAGGTCTACCTGGAGGGACCTGGAAAGGAATACTCCACTTAGTGGGCTCCTTATGGATTTTTGGAAGCATGTAAAAGAGTCTTCCCCGTGGTTCAGAGGACCCGAGTAAATAGTTCCTTTGCTTAATGTTGATGAATTTCTTTTGATGTAGATTATTAATAATTTTTTCCACTATTGGTATTGTTTCTAAATAGATCGGTTTTTTTAATTTCTTATAGTATGTTTTATCATTAAGTTGCCTGTAGCCCTCCTCCAGATATTGTTCTCTGTCGAGAATAACCACAGCACTACCTTTGTCTGCCGGTTTTATGATGATTTGTTTGTTCGTTTTCAATTCTGTCAGCGCTTTCGTTTCCTCTGATGTTAAATTGGGTTTAATGCGGTCTATATGGAATTGGTTCTGGAAGTATTCGTGGTCCGCTTTCACCAAGGTCAGTACCTGTGGTGGAAGCTGACCAATGGGCGGAGACCAGTCCGATTTTGGAGTGAAAGGCCGTGGTTCCGAATCGGTCTTATCTCTATAAAATATGGCCAATTTGACCCGTCTGTGATACTGTTGGATGTCATATTTACACTGTAGTCGTAAATTTCTATTGTAACCTTTCGTCGGTATAAAGGTAAGGCCTCTATTTAACAGGGTCCTCTGAGCAGTGGTAGGTTGAAATGTTTTAGACAAGTTCATCACACCATCAATTACATTCTTGTCACCACTCACCCCCTCCCACTGTACAGGGCTTATGGGGACTCTCCATTTAGGTACATCTCCCAGTGTTGTAGCATGGCTTCAGATGTACCATGTGACCAATGAATGTCATCACCTTCTGTGGTGAAAATGTCTGGAGTGAGGGCTGGGATGTGGTCCTTTAAGCCTGTAATAAAAGCGTTCAGGTGCAGTAATGTGTCTTGTTCTACCTGAGGAAGGGCAGAAGAAAAGTTAATTTCAGGCACAAAAATGTCAGCTTCAGGGAACTTTTCTCGAGCTGCTCTCAGTGCCCTTTTCAGCTCCAGTATTGGCACATTTTTGTCCCTTTGTGATCTATTGTTAATCCCAAAGGATAGGACCAGTGTTGTCACTGATGTGTCAGTGGTGGCTCTCTCCAGCAGATTCTCTGCATGCCACCATTTGGCTCCCGGGAAGCTGTCGATCTGCAGGCTGTCAGCTGCAAAAGGAGGAAGTCTGCTGACATTGGAATCGCCGACGATGATCCAAGGCTCCTTGATGTGTAGATGCCAGTCTTTCAGTTTCTTGCGGGTGTTGGGATGTCTTGTTGGGGTCCGCACCTGCTGTTCTGATGAGGCTGGTGAAGGAGGAGAAGACGATGGAGACGATTCCCCTGCTGTTCTTATTTGGAGTCGAGTCTGTACGCAGGAGTTTAGCCTGTCCAAGCTGCTGCGCCGTGGGCCCAGGTGAGTCACTCGTTGTGGTTCAGCCACTGTAGCTGTGTCATTTTGCTTTGTCTTTTTGGGGGTGGATTCCCCCTGTGTGAGGTCAAGCACCTCAGTGTTCATCTCCTCCACAGGTTGTGGTAGTTGGGTGGGGGGAGAAGGTGAAAGCTCCTGGATTGGAGTCTCTTGGGGTGCGACGAGGATCCTTTTCACTCTCTGGTCCCTCGGTGTCGCCGGAGTGGGTTCCGCCGGAGTGGGTTCTGACATTTGTGGAGTCTCTGGAGGAGCGGTGAGTGTCGGTTCGCTCTCTTTTTCTTGCTCCCTCTCAGAAAAGGGTGACCAATCTCCAATGACGTGGTCTGTCATTGTTGCAGATGTCGTCTTGGATGTGGTGATCGTAACCGGTGGCTCATGGACTTGTGCGGAAATGGTTATACTGCGGCCGGCCCCGGTCTGAGGTTGGGTGTGTTGTGTGTGCGAAACAGTTTGTTCTGTTACCTCAGTAAGGGGTTCAATAATGTCCAGTTGGCCCATTCTCTCATTCCCTTGTGGCTGTCTCACGGGTTCGCTGGCAGTAGTCATCTCCACCGTTTCAGTGGCTGCTCTGAACTCAGCCATCTTCACCATAATCTCTGCTCGGGCCTGCTCCAGGGATTCGGGTTGCAGGCGACGGCCCAGGTTCCTCTTGGCCCAGGACGTTGCTATCTCGAATGGGCCCCCCCAGTCCTGTATAGGGAACTCAGAGAGTGTCTTAATTTCTTTCTCTATGCTCTCCGTGTAGTGCTCACGAAGGATTAAAATGGCTGTATGGGCCCAGTTTCTCGCGTTTCCCTCAATCTTGGTCTGTGTCATTTTGTTGGGGATGGCTGGTTTAATCACAGTCATTAGATTGTGGGTTACTTTGTTCAGAGAGGGAGGATAATTGTCACTTGCCACATTTTTCAGATGGTGTACCGCTTTAATTAGTCTATGCATAATGCGAACCTTCACAGAAAAGTCAGGGTCATCTGATAATATTTTGTTGGCAGGGGGTCCAGCTCGTTCAGTTCGGGTGGGTTTTACGTACCGATTGTTCTGAGTTGTTCTCTGTTCAAATCGGCGGTCCCGTCCGGTCCGATTACTCTGCCGGGCTGCGTGGCGGTCTGTTGCCGGTTGCTCTCTTCTCCGGCTCCGCTGTGGTGCGTAAAAGAGATCTGGTTCACCGTAGCGGTGCTCTCCTCTCCCGACCGATGCATACATCCTCCGGTTATCCCGAGATGGGAAGCTGTTATGCCGGGATGATCTGCGTCTGTTCGCCCCAGTCGTCCAGCCGTCATTTCCTCTCTGATCCCAATTGTCCTGAGCTGTTATCTGTTGAAATCGCCGGTCCCGTCCGGTCCAACTTGCCTGTCGGGCTGTGTAGTGGTCTGTCGCCGGTCGTTCTCTCATTCGGCTCCGCTGAGGTGCGTGAAAGAGATCTGGTTCGCCGTAGCGGTGTTCACCTCTCACCACCGATGCATAAGTTCTCCGGTTGTCTCGAGGCGGAGAAGGAGAAATGTTCCGTCGGGGTGATCTGTGTCTGCCCGCCCCAGACGTCCACATTCGGCTCCGGTGTGGTGCGTGAAAGAGATCGGACTCATCGTAGCGGTGCTCACCTCTCACGACCGATGCATACGTCCTCCGGCTGTCCCGAGAGGGAGAAATGTTCCGTCGGGGCGATCTGCGTCTGCCCGTCCCGGCCGTCCAGCCGCGGTCTCCTCTCCGGTCCCCGCGCCGCCGAACAACGGTCCACTGTTCATCCGTAGCAAATGTGGGCATGGTTGTGTCCACTGATATCCTTAGCAGTGTCGTGTGGTCACTTTTGACCGTACTGATAATGCTGGTTGGTTCTGTGCTAACGGATCACTCGTACTACTGACTTATGGATACTGAGCGTTTTATTATTGCTCAAACTCAATAAATCAGAAAATACATACATACAGAAAAAGCCAAAGTCGCGACGTTTCGGTTTTTGATAAACCTTCTTCAGGCTGGCTTGTAAAAGAAGCAAAAAAGTCCATATAACAGTGTCCGGTGAAGATTGTGTGCCGTACCAGAAACGTTCATACAGGTTGTATGTGGATCGGACAACACTTCCCAGAATGACTAGGGTACCCGGGCATTTTTTGAAACAGTCAGTAGTCCACCCATTGGTGTGGCCCGCAGTCTCAGCCCGATCGGGGCTCTGATTGGTCGCGCCCATGAATGCTGCTTTCACGGACCTCTGGAAAACTGACATGTCAGCGAACAAGGTGTAGATTCCCATCCCGAAACATGGGTGTGGAAAATGGCCGGACTCAGTCTTTTTAACATGTACAATTGTTCAATACACATTCAATATGAAATATAATACAATACAGTTCAATGTCCTGTCATGTCTCTCATTCAAGGAAGAGCAATTTCAGATTGGTAATGTACCCTTTGTGCATAGAACGAGTTCAAACAGTCCAGTGAAAAGTCCCAGTGAGTGTACATAGTATTGATATGGCACATTGCCTGTTAACAATACACAATAACAGATCTGTGAGGGTCCAATGCCCTCCACAAAGGGATTAAAAGGGCAGTAGTGGTTTCAATTGAAAAACATGAGTATGCGATATCCCTCAGTATATATTTGTTGTTCTGACCTTATGACCTTTGACATTCACACAGGTTTTTTGGAAAAAAAACATTGCATAAGTGGATGTTTCTCTCTCTTCCCGTTAGGGCCTAGCCATGGGGGGCCCCGGAGACACCCAAGTGAGCGGACAGGCGGCACGGGCCGGTTAGGGGAAAACAAATTTGGGAGTCCGGTCCCCGAAGGGGGCCGGGCTCCAATGCACAGACCACACCTGTTCTCATCTCAGACGTTCAGGAGCCCCCAAAGAACAGCCCAAATGGCGTTCAAGGTGAGTTTGTGTGAAAAAGGTTTAAGGTGGTGGGGACCCCACTGAGGTTAAGCTTAGGGCCGAAATTGTCCCTTATGTTGGGCCCACTGAGGTTAGGTTTAGGGCCTGTTTTAGGGGTAAGGGGAATAGCCAAGAAGTTGATAGGATGGTTAGGTTTAGGTCTGGGGTTGACTTTTGCATAGGGGCAAATACGGTTAGGTTTAGGGCCAAATTTACCTCCTGCATGGGGTCCACTGAGGTTAGGTTTAGGGCCGGTTTCAGGGGTGGGGTTCTCCTCAACTGTCCTACACAGGAAACTGAAACATATCTCCTCAAACACAATAAATGTAAACATGGGAGTCACAATAACAACTATATACAATGTCTTGGGTTTGGTTCATCTAAATCCCTTTTCATTGAGGCCTCTTGGGTGAACCGTGTCTAATTTGGCTATCCAGGTCTTTTCAGCTCTCCTCCTCAGCTGTGATGTCCACCTCGGATTGAGCTGGATAGCAGTTGCTGTAACAGAGTCCCAGCCATGTGATAAAAAATGTTTTACCAGGTATGTGTGAGTGTTCTTTTTATGTAAAATGTTATATCTGTGCTGAGTGAATCTAATTAAGAGTGTGTTTCCCGTTTCGCCCACATATTGGATTCCACATTTCTTACAGCTGATTAAGTATACACAGTTCTTGGATCTTGGGGTACCTTTACACAAGGACAGAAAAACATTGCCATTAGAATGACTGCGCAACCATTTACGGTGCTGGAAAAATTGCCCCTGGTCTCTGCGTCTAGGCTCAGAGAGAGGCGGAACCTTTGCTTTAATCAGGAGATCATGTAAGTTTTTATTTCTCCTGAAGGCTGCAATTACCTTATGATCTTGTAACATTTGTGTATCCTGAGCAAATTTCTGAAAATTGTTCTTGATGACTCTGACCATTTTGCAGGTGGAGGGGGCATATGTGACCACCAGTGGGAGGAGAGGAGAGACATCAATGGGTTTAATTTGCAGGTAAGAGTTGAAGCACTGTCTTAAGAAGGAGCGAGAGTACCCTCTAGTGGAGAGTGCTGAGAATAGGATTTTGACTGCTTTATCAAAATCAGTCCGCTGAGTACAGATTCGTTGGAATCTGAGTAACTGGGACTTGATTATGCCACCAAATGTGTGTTTAGGATGCAGGCTCGTTTTGAACAGAAGGGCATGTGTGTCTGTGGGCTTGAAAAAAACTTTTATATCCAATTTCTGGTCATTAAGGAAATTTGGGCCCTTGAATGTGGTTGTATCTAGAAAGTCAATTGAGGTTTTGTTGATAGTTGATTTTAGTTTAATGGAAGCATTGTGGTCATTAAGAGTCCTCAAAAACACTTCAAAATCTTGCTCTGAATGTTGCCAAATACCCCAGATGTCATCTAGGAATCGGTAATAGTGCAGCGGTTTTTTCACACACTTATTTAGGGCAGAGGTTTCCCACTCTGCCATAAAAATGTTGGCATACGCCGGGGCAAACTTTTTCCCCATGGCAGTCCCCTTTATCTGCAAATAGAAGTCTCCGTTAAACTCAAAATCATTCCTCATCAGATTGATTTCCAATAACTGTAACAGTTCCTTATCTGGTCTCTTCTTATCTGGATATTTTTGGAAAATTCTCCTAATGGAGTTGATTCCCTCCCCGATGTCTATGTTTGTATAAAGACTATCAATATCCATGGAGAACAGAAAAGAGTCAACGGGCACCTCTATTTGTTTGACCTTCTCAACAAAGTCATACGTGTCCTTTATATAGCTTGCGTGTCTTATGGACAAGGGATTCAGAAAATGGTCCAAGTATTCGGCTGTGTAATATGTCTCACTGTCACAGTCCGAGACAATAGGTCTACCTGGAGGGACCTGGAAAGGAATACTCCACTTAGTGGGCTCCTTATGGATTTTTGGAAGCATGTAAAAGAGTCTTCCCCGTGGTTCAGAGGACCCGAGTAAATAGTTCCTTTGCTTAATGTTGATGAATTTCTTTTGATGTAGATTATTAATAATTTTTTCCACTATTGGTATTGTTTCTAAATAGATCGGTTTTTTTAATTTCTTATAGTATGTTTTATCATTAAGTTGCCTGTAGCCCTCCTCCAGATATTGTTCTCTGTCGAGAATAACCACAGCACTACCTTTGTCTGCCGGTTTTATGATGATTTGTTTGTTCGTTTTCAATTCTGTCAGCGCTTTCGTTTCCTCTGATGTTAAATTGGGTTTAATGCGGTCTATATGGAATTGGTTCTGGAAGTATTCGTGGTCCGCTTTCACCAAGGTCAGTACCTGTGGTGGAAGCTGACCAATGGGCGGAGACCAGTCCGATTTTGGAGTGAAAGGCCGTGGTTCCGAATCGGTCTTATCTCTATAAAATATGGCCAATTTGACCCGTCTGTGATACTGTTGGATGTCATATTTACACTGTAGTCGTAAATTTCTATTGTAACCTTTCGTCGGTATAAAGGTAAGGCCTCTATTTAACAGGGTCCTCTGAGCAGTGGTAGGTTGAAATGTTTTAGACAAGTTCATCACACCATCAATTACATTCTTGTCACCACTCACCCCCTCCCACTGTACAGGGCTTATGGGGACTCTCCATTTAGGTACATCTCCCAGTGTTGTAGCATGGCTTCAGATGTACCATGTGACCAATGAATGTCATCACCTTCTGTGGTGAAAATGTCTGGAGTGAGGGCTGGGATGTGGTCCTTTAAGCCTGTAATAAAAGCGTTCAGGTGCAGTAATGTGTCTTGTTCTACCTGAGGAAGGGCAGAAGAAAAGTTAATTTCAGGCACAAAAATGTCAGCTTCAGGGAACTTTTCTCGAGCTGCTCTCAGTGCCCTTTTCAGCTCCAGTATTGGCACATTTTTGTCCCTTTGTGATCTATTGTTAATCCCAAAGGATAGGACCAGTGTTGTCACTGATGTGTCAGTGGTGGCTCTCTCCAGCAGATTCTCTGCATGCCACCATTTGGCTCCCGGGAAGCTGTCGATCTGCAGGCTGTCAGCTGCAAAAGGAGGAAGTCTGCTGACATTGGAATCGCCGACGATGATCCAAGGCTCCTTGATGTGTAGATGCCAGTCTTTCAGTTTCTTGCGGGTGTTGGGATGTCTTGTTGGGGTCCGCACCTGCTGTTCTGATGAGGCTGGTGAAGGAGGAGAAGACGATGGAGACGATTCCCCTGCTGTTCTTATTTGGAGTCGAGTCTGTACGCAGGAGTTTAGCCTGTCCAAGCTGCTGCGCCGTGGGCCCAGGTGAGTCACTCGTTGTGGTTCAGCCACTGTAGCTGTGTCATTTTGCTTTGTCTTTTTGGGGGTGGATTCCCCCTGTGTGAGGTCAAGCACCTCAGTGTTCATCTCCTCCACAGGTTGTGGTAGTTGGGTGGGGGGAGAAGGTGAAAGCTCCTGGATTGGAGTCTCTTGGGGTGCGACGAGGATCCTTTTCACTCTCTGGTCCCTCGGTGTCGCCGGAGTGGGTTCCGCCGGAGTGGGTTCTGGCATTTGTGGAGTCTCTGGAGGAGCGGTGAGTGTCGGTTCGCTCTCTTTTTCTTGCTCCCTCTCAGAAAAGGGTGACCAATCTCCAATGACGTGGTCTGTCATTGTTGCAGATGTCGTCTTGGATGTGGTGATCGTAACCGGTGGCTCATGGACCTGTGCAGAAATGGTTATACTGCGGCCGGCCCCGGTCTGAGGTTGGGTGTGTTGTGTGTGCGAAACAGTTTGTTCTGTTACCTCAGTAAGGGGTTCAATAATGTCCAGTTGGCCCATTCTCTCATTCCCCTGTGGCTGTCTCACGGGTTCGCTGGCAGTAGTCATCTCCACCGTTCCAGTGGCTGCCCTGAGCTCAGCCATCTTCACCATAATCTCTGCTCGGGCCTGCTCCAGGGATTCGGGTTGCAGGCGACGGCCCAGGTTCCTCTTGGCCCAGGACGTTGCTATCTCGAATGGGCCCCCCCAGTCCTGTATAGGGAACTCAGAGAGTGTCTTAATTTCCTTCTCTATGCTCTCCGTGTAGTGCTCTCGAAGGATTAAAATGGCTGTATGAGCCCAGTTTCTCGCGTTTCCCTCAATCTTGGTCTGTGTCATTTTGTTGGGGATGGCTGGTTTAATCACAGTCATTAGATTGTGGGTTACTTTGTTCAGAGAGGGAGGATAATTGTCACTTGCCACATTTTTCAGATGGTGTACCGCTTTAATTAGTCTGTGCATAATGCGAACCTTCACAGAAAAGTCAGGGTCATCTGATAATATTTTATTAGCAGGGGGTCCAGCTCGTTCAGATCGGGTGGGTTTTACGTACCGATTGTTCTGAGTTGTTCTCTGTTCAAATCGGCGGTCCCGTCCGGTCCGATTACTCTGTCGGGCTGCGTGGCGGTCTGTTGCCGGTTGCTCTCCTCTCCGGCTCCGCTGTGGTGCGTGAAAGAGATCCGGTTCACCATAGCGGTGCTCACCTCTCCCGATCGATGCATACATCCTCCGGTTATCCCGAGATGGGAAGCTGTTATGCCGGGATGATCTGCGTCTGTTCGCCCCAGACGTCCAGCCGCGATCTCCTCCCTGGTCCCAATTGTCCTGAGCTGTTCTCTGTTCAAATCGTCGGTCCCGTCCGGTCCAACTTGCCTGTCGAGCTGCGTAGCGGTCTGTCGCCGGTCGTTCTCTCATTCGGCTCCGGTGTGATGTGTGAAAGAGATCTGATTCATCGTAGCGGTGCTCACCTCTCACGACCGCTGCATAAGACCTCCGGCTGTCCCGAGGCGGAGAAGGAGAAATGTTCCGTCGGGGCGATCTGTGTCTGCCCGCCCCAGACGTCCACATTCGGCTCCGGTGTGGTGCGTGAAAGAGATCTGATTCATCGTAGCGGTGCTCACCTCTCACGACCGCTGCATAAGACCTCCGGCTGTCCCGAGGTGGAGAAATGTTCCGTCGGGGCGATCTGCGTCTGCCCGACCCGGCCGTCCAGCCGCGATCTCCTCTCTGGTCTCTGCGCCGCCGAACAACGGTCCACTGTTCATCCGTAGCAAATGTGGGCATGGTTGTGTCCACTGATGCCCTTAGCAGTATCGTGTGGTCACTTTTGACCGTGCTGATAATGCTGGTTGGTTCTGTGCTAACGGATCACTCGTACTACTGACTTATGGTTACTGAGCGTTTTATTATTGCTCAACCTAAATAAATCAGAAAATATATACATACAAAGCAAGCCAAAGTCGCGACGTTTCGGTTTTTGATAAACCTTCTTCAGGCTGGCTTGTAAAATAAGCAAAAAAGTCCATATAATAGTGTCCGGTGCAGATTGTGTGCCGTACCAGAAACGTTCATACAGGTTGTGTGTGGATCGGACAACACTTCCCAGAATGACTAGGGTACCCGGGCATTTTTTGAAACAGTCAGTAGTCCACCCATTGGTGTGGCCCGCAGTCTCAGCCCGATCGGGGCTCTGATTGGTCGCGCCCATGAATGCTGCTTTCACGGACCTCTGGAAAACTGACATGTCAGCGAACATGGTGTAGATTCCCATCCCGAAACATGGGTGTGGAAAATGGCCAGACTCAGCCTTTTTAACATGTACAATTGTTCAATACACATTCAATATAAAATATAATACAATACAGTTCAATGTCCTGTCATGTCTCTCATTCAAGGAAAAGCAATTTGAAATTGGTAATGTACCATTTGTACATAAAATGAGTTCAAGCAGGCAGTGAAAAGTCCCAGTGAGTGTACATAGTATTGATATGGCACATTGCCTGTTAATAATCCACAATAACAGATCTGTGAGGGTCCAATGCCCTCCACAAAGGGATTAAAAAGGCAGTAGTGGTTTCAATTGAAAAACATGAGTATGCGATATCCCTCAGTATATATTTGTTGTTCTGACCTTATGACCTCTGACATTCACACAGTTTTTTTTGGAAAAAACAAACAATGAATGCACAAGTGGATGTTTCTCTCCCTTCCCGTTAGGGCATAGCCATGGGGGGCCCCGGAGACACCCAAGTGAGCGGACAGGCGGCACGGGCCGGTTAGGGGAAAACAAATTTGGGAGTCCGGTCCCCGAAGGGGGCCGGGCTCCAATGCACAGACCACACCTGTTCTCATCTCAGACGTTCAGGAGCCCCAAAGTACACCCCAAATGGAGTTTAAGGTGAGTTTGTGTGAAAAAGGTTTAAGGTGGTGGGGACCCCACTGAGGTTAAGCTTAGGGCCGAAATTGTCCCTTATGTTGGGCCCACTGAGGTTAGGTTTAGGGCCTGTTTTAGGGGTAAGGGGAATAGCCAAGAAGTTGATAGGATGGTTAGGTTTAGGTCTGGGGTTGACTTTTGCATAGGGGCAAATACGGTTAGGTTTAGGGCCAAATTTACCTCCTGCATGGGGTCCACTGAGGTTAGGTTTAGGGGGTTAGGGTTAGGGGGTTAGGACGTGGGTTACGGCCCCGTCCCCCCTGGGGAGGACCGAGGTATGCGCGGTCCTTCCCTCCTGGGCCCCTCCCTCCCCGGTCCCAAGAAGACCAGTCCTGGTCTCGAGATTGGGGTCGATAAGTATCGGGCCGCATACGGGAGCGACCCCTCCTCCCATAGCGGACCTGCTGCCACCCTTCATCAGCCATGATGGAGGGCTAGTTAAGATTTTTCAATATTTTTTTGTTGTTTTGTTGTGTTTTTTACTTTTTTTTATTTTTTTATTTTTTATAAAAACAAAAAAACCAAAAAAAATCAACAAAGAAAATAAAACTCTGAAAAACTAAAAATGCCCTGAAAAAGGTTCAAAAAAAATTAATAATCGTGTGCCACTGTGGCGACGTTTCGACCAATTGTGGTCTTCTTCAGGCCTGGGCACACTAAAAACTAAAATAAGTCTGCTGCAGAAAGAGCGACTGTCTTCGTTGAAGGGCAGCGAAAGAATGAGCCTGGCCTGCAGGCTCACCCCTTAAATAAGCTCTGGCTCCGCCCCCACGGCTTCTGAAGTTTAAACAAAAAGAAAAAGAAAAAGAAAAAGAAAACCCCACAGTCCAAATGAATTTAAACGTTTTTAAACCTTACCCACAGTATTTTAATGAATTAAAACCACACCATATGAACTTACATGAACTAAATGGTGCGTATAAAAAATAAATTTACTATTTACAGAAAACTTTTTAAACTCAATATTTACACAACCATGACAAGTATTTATCTATTTTTTAATTTTTTAATTTTTTAATTTTTATTTTTTTATCTTTTTACCTATTTATTACCAAGTATTTAACAAAATTAGTGGGGATGGGGGAAGGGGATGGGACTAGGGTTAGGAACAGGAGTAGGAATAGGGAAGGGGATCAGGGTTAGGATATAGGACAGGGGTTGGGACGATAGGTTAGGGTTAGGGCTAGGAGTGGGAAGGTGGTTAGGGTTAGGGTAAGGAAACAGGATAGGGGATAGGGTTAGGATTAGGAACAGGGGAATGGTTAGGGTTAGGGTAAGGGAAAAGGATAGGGGTTAGGATGGGTTGGGGTTAGGACTAGGAACAGGGAAAGGGTTAGGATTAGGGTAAGGGAAGCAGGTGGGAACAGGAATCGGGAACGGGGTTAGGATAGGAAATGGGGTCAGGACAGGGAATGGGGTAGGAACAGGAATGGGGAAGGGATTGGGACAGGGGTAAGGAAATAGGATGGGGTTAGGGCAGAATCAACCGTAAGCCAGGCTCATAGGCCGGACAAGTTTCGGTCTTGGCCTTCAAACTAAACTCACTGCCATTTAAGGTTCAGGCCAAGTGGCTCCTTCGTGTCCAACCAGTAAATCCACCGTCTTTCCTTGGCCTTCCGCTCCCTATGTGTCCAAGTCACATTACTCTGAATTCCCGCAATCCGAAGTGCTCGGAATCCGTGTGAAATAAAATGTCTAACCAAGGGAGTCTGGGTTTGTTTTTTGTGTAGAATGTTATACTTATGTTGCCACATCCTCATCCTGATCGTGTTCCTTGTCTCACCAACATACTTCATTTCACATTTTGTACAAAAAATCAAATAAACCACATTTTTGGTTAGTGGTGAAAAACCTTGTGTCAATTTAAACATCCTTTTGGTCGTCGAATTTTTGACATATTTCAGTGAGCAAAAGGTCTCCATGTGTCCATGGGACCGCTCTTTCAAAGATTTGAGCCTTGCTCTGACTAAAAGGTCTTTTAGATTTTTATTCTTCCTATATGCTGAAATGACCTCATAATCACTCAACAGCCCCGTATTACCCAGAATTGTCTCAAAATTTTCTTTAAATCTGTAATTAAGGGTCCTACTGACCGAAGAAAATTGCGTGATTAAGGGAACCATCTTATTCTGCCTTATAAGTTTCTGTTCCCTGAATGATGCTAAGCACCTTCTCAAAAAGGACCTGGAATAGCCTCTAGTACGCAACGCTCGAAACAAAATATGTACCGCTTCCCAAAAATCTTCTTGCCTCGTACAAATCCGAGAAAAACGTAAAAGTTGAGACTTAACAAGCCCCTTAAAAGTATGCTGAGGATGAAAACTGGACCTAAATAAAAGAGCATGCGTATCCGTCTTCTTGAAAAAAACTTTAACATCCAGCCTTCCGCTCAAAGCAAAATCACAACCCTTGTAGACCGTCGTATCCAAAAAATCAATGGCCGAAGAATTAATCTCAGATTTTAGTGTAATGGAGGGGTCATGAGCATTCAAAATGTCCATAAACTCCTTGAAGTCTTCTAAAGAATAACCCCATACCCCCCATATATCATCCAAATAACGGAGATAATGAATTGGTTTCTTTGGGCACTTGGCTAATGCCCCTTCTTCCCAATTAGCCATAAAGACATTCGCGTACGCGGGGGCAAACCTCTTCCCCATTGCAGTCCCTTTGATCTGCAAATAAAACTTTTCATCAAAAACAAAATCATTTCTTGTCAAATTAATCTCAAGTAATCGTAATACTTCCTCGTCCGGTCTACTCTCATCCGGGTACTTCAAAAAAATGTTTTTGACCGTGTCCAACCCCGCGGCAATGGGAATGTTAGTATATAAACTGTCCACATCAAGACTAAAAAAGAAAGTATTTTCCGCAATTTTTAAACCGGTCACTATTTCAATAAAATGATACGTGTCCTTCACATAAGAAGGATGAAGAACCGATAACGGATTCAGAAAAAAATCAATAAACTCAGCCGTTGCATAAGTCTCACTCCCACAATCTGAAACTATGGGCCTACCGGGAGGGACCTGAAACGGTACCGTCCATGTCTCCGGGGGCTTGTGAATCTTTGGAAGAACGTAAAAGCGCCTCTCCCTAGGTTCCTCTAAACCCTTTAAATACTTTGCCTGTTTGTGATTAATGAATTTTTTAGCTTTTAATGTGTTTACAATATCATGAATTATAGGAATTGTTTCCAAATAAATCGGTACATCTAATTTTTTATAATAAACTTGGTCGCTTAATTGCCTGGAAACTTCCAAGACATACTGGTCCCTATCCAAAACCACCACCGAACTACCCTTATCAGCCGGTTTGATAATAATATGTTTCGCCGTCATAAGTTGCCTAATCGCGTGATATTCCTCCCTTGTCAAATTAGATTTTTCCTCCCTTATTGTAAAATATTTATTAAAGTCTTTTAAATCCTTCTCAATTAACAAATGAATTTCCTCTGGCACTTTCTCTTTTGGTGGAATCCAATCTGAAGGTGGTGTGAATGGTTGTTTCCCAGTGCGTTCTGACCCCTGAAAATATGCCGCTAGGCTTAATTTCCGATGATAATTTTGTATGTCCAATTTTAATTGATGTTTCTGTCCCTTCCGTAAATCCAAAGTGGGAATAAAAGTAAGACCCTTATTTAAAATATCCAATTGAGCCTGTGTGGGAGTGAAGTGTTTTGCCAAAATAATGACATTTTGCGCAGTCAGGGGTGTCTCACCCCCAAGCCCCTCCCCTGGAGGGTTTAAGGGGCTGGGAAGTTTAACGCCGCCGACCAATGGTCAAACATGGCTCGTGCCGTGTCCTTTGTCCAATGAACATTGTCCCTTTCAGTCTGGAACTCATCCGCAGGGAGCGGGCTGACAAAGGGCAAGTTCCTGAAAATGTGGCCGTTCAGCGCAATCAGGTTCCTCTGTTCTGACTCGGGCAAAGCCGTGGAGTCGTTTAGCAAAGGAACCCATATTTCCTCATATGGAAACCGTCTCTTGACCATACGGATGGCCGTCTGCACCTGCTTAAGTGTTGTTTCCTTAAACTTTTGCCCCCGACTGTTTAGCCCACATGAAATCAGCACCTTTTCAACTCGGACCTGCACGACCGCCTTCAAAAGGACAGCCCCCAGGTGCCGAAAGGTGGCCCCCGGGAAGCTGTCTATCTGGAGATCCGCAAATCCATGATGAGGAAGTCCTGGACAGGTTGGAATCACCAATAAAGAGCCACTTCTTAGAAACCGAGACCGTCCAATCCACCATCTTCCGGTCCGTCCTGATGTGTCTTGTCGGTGCAAACTTGTTAGGTTGTGGGGTAGAGACCCCACTCGGCTCCTCCAGAACTGAATCAAAGTCCAACAGATCAACCGCTTCAACTGAATCGCCTTGCGGATCCCTGTGGACTTGAGCGTCAACCGTGACGACCCCCGCAGGAAGTAGGACCAGCGGTTCCTCGGCCCTTGACTTATCCACACTCGGATCTCTCCCTCGGACCCTCCGGTCCCTCAGTGGCCGAGGGGGGGCGTCCCTGAGCGGTGAGGACTCCGTCACAATCTGGTCCCAAAAGTTGACTTCATTCGGACCGTCCTCCTGTCTCCGCGTTGCCCCTTGTTCCCCCTGTTTCCCATTTGTACGAGTGGATTGTTGGTGTGTCGTAACCACTTCCTCCACAAAGGCCACCTGGGATGGATCCTCTTGTGTGTGCCTACGTGTCAATGTACCCCGTGTGGGTTCGTTCCTCTCTATGGGTCCGTCTCCCTGTTGTGGTCCTGTATTGGTTGACCCGGTTGCTCCACCCGTTTGAGGGTTACCATCCGGTTCCATGGTAGCAGCCACCAAGGCTTCAGCATGCTCCACCACGTCCCGAGGCAATCGTGGCAAGTTACGCCGAGCCCACCGTGTTGCAACATCAAAGGCCACCTTCCAGTCCACATCTGCATCCAAAACCAAACCCCCCAATGTCTCATGCAAGGCTGTTTCATAATGATCCTGAAGAATCACCATGGTGGTGTGGCCCCAATTTTTGGCATTACCAAGGATCATGTCAGCCGTCTTGGCGTTTGGGGCTGCTGGCTTAATAACACTAGCCAACAAGTCCACCATTCGGGAGATCATTTGGGGTGGAGATCTCTCTCCAGTGACATTTCGTAAATGGTGCACAATCTTAATCACCTTTTTTAATTGTCGCACCAATGCCCCAAATTTGGGGTCCACAGATGAGTTTCTCTGCTGTCTCATCGGCTGCGGAAACCTCCCCTGCTGCCTAAACCAAGGTCGCCGGAAAAAACCATCATCCCCGGCATTGCCCCCCCATCTGGGGTTGGCTTGGCGAACCACCTCCGCATAGGACCTTTGTTGTGGCCCCCAAGCCCTTGGCGGCATGGGAGGAAGACGACGCGGGAAGGAAGGAAACCCGAAGGGAGGCACAGGCTGGTTAGGACGTGGGTTACGGCCCCGTCCCCCCTGGGGAGGACCGAGGTATGCGCGGTCCTTCCCTCCTGGGCCCCTCCCTCCCCGGTCCCAAGAAGACCAGTCCTGGTCTCGAGATTGGGGTCGATAAGTATCGGGCCGCATACGGGAGCGACCCCTCCTCCCATAGCGGACCTGCTGCCACCCTTCATCAGCCATGATGGAGGGCTAGTTAAGATTTTTCAATATTTTTTTGTTGTTTTGTTGTGTTTTTTACTTTTTTTTATTTTTTATTTTTTATAAAAAACAAAAAACCAAAAAAAATCAACAAAGAAATAAAACTCTGAAAAACTAAAAATGCCCTGAAAAAGGTTCAAAAAAAATAATAATCGTGTGCCACTGTGGCGACGTTTCGACCAATTGTGGTCTTCTTCAGGCCTGGGCACACTAAAAACTAAAATAAGTCTGCTGCAGAAAGAGCGACTGTCTTCGTTGAAGGGCAGCGAAAGAATGAGCCTGGCCTGCAGGCTCACCCCTAAAATAAGCTCTGGCTCCGCCCCAACGGCTTCTGAAGTTTAAACAAAAAGAAAAAGAAAAAGAAAAAGAAAACCCCACAGTCCAAATGAATTTAAACGTTTTTAAACCTTACCCACAGTATTTTAATGAATTAAAACCACACCATATGAACTTACATGAACTAAATGGTGCGTATAAAAAATAAATTTACTATTTACAGAAAACTTTTTAAACTCAATATTTACACAACCATGACAAGTATTTATCTATTTTTTAATTTTTTAATTTTTTAATTTTTATTTTTTTTATCTTTTTACCTATTTATTACCAAGTATTTAACAAAATTAGTGGGGATGGGGGAAGGGGATGGGACTAGGGTTAGGAACAGGAGTAGGAATAGGGAAGGGGATCAGGGTTAGGATATAGGACAGGGGTTGGGACGATAGGTTAGGGTTAGGGCTAGGAGTGGGAAGGTGGTTAGGGTTAGGGTAAGGAAACAGGATAGGGGATAGGGTTAGGAT
This sequence comes from Simochromis diagramma, assembly GCF_900408965.1. Taxonomy (NCBI): domain Eukaryota; kingdom Metazoa; phylum Chordata; class Actinopteri; order Cichliformes; family Cichlidae; genus Simochromis; species Simochromis diagramma. Next base: position 4,349 of record NW_024387288.1, on the reverse strand, counting down.
TAGGAACAGGGGAATGGTTAGGGTTAGGGTAAGGGAAAAGGATAGGGGTTAGGATGGGTTGGGGTTAGGACTAGGAACAGGGAAAGGGTTAGGATTAGGGTAAGGGAAGCAGGTGGGAACAGGAATAGGGAACGGGGTTAGGATAGGAAATGGGGTCAGGACAGGGAATGGGGTAGGAACAGGAATGGGGAAGGGATTGGGACAGGGGTAAGGAAATAGGATGGGGTTAGGGCAGAATCAACCGTAAGCCAGGCTCATAGGCCGGACAAGTTTCGGTCTTGGCCTTCAAACTAAACTCACTGCCATTTAAGGTTCAGGCCAAGTGGCTCCTTCGTGTCCAACCAGTAAATCCACCGTCTTTCCTTGGCCTTCCGCTCCCTATGTGTCCAAGTCACATTACTCTGAATTCCCGCAATCCGAAGTGCTCGGAATCCATGGGAAATAAAATGTCTAACCAAGGGAGTCTGAGTTTGTTTTTTGTGTAGAATGTTATACTTATGTTGCCACATTCTCATCCTGATCGTGTTCCTTGTCTCACCGACATACTTCATTTCACATTTTGTACAAAAAATCAAATAAACCACATTTTTGGTTAGTGGTGAAAAACCTTGTGTCAATTTAAACATCCTTTTGGTCGTCGAATTTTTGACATATTTCAGTGAGCAAAAGGTCTCCATGTGTCCATGGGACCGCTCTTTCAAAGATTTGAGCCTTGCTCTGACTAAAAGGTCTTTTAGATTTTTATTCTTCCTATATGCTGAAATGACCTCATAATCACTCAACAGCCCCGTATTACCCAGAATTGTCTCAAAATTTTCTTTAAATCTGTAATTAAGGGTCCTACTGACCGAAGAAAATTGCGTGATTAAGGGAACCATCTTATTTTGCCTTATAAGTTTCTGTTCCCTGAATGATGCTAAGCACCTTCTCAAAAAGGACCTGGAATAGCCTCTAGTACGCAACGCTCGAAACAAAATATGTACCGCTTCCCAAAAATCTTCTTGCCTCGTACAAATCCGAGAAAAACGTAAAAGTTGAGACTTAACAAGCCCCTTAAAAGTATGCTGAGGATGAAAACTGGACCTAAATAAAAGAGCATGCGTATCCGTCTTCTTGAAAAAAACTTTAACATCCAGCCTTCCGCTCAAAGCAAAATCACAACCCTTGTAGACCGTCGTATCCAAAAAATCAATGGCCGAAGAATTAATCTCAGATTTTAGTGTAATGGAGGGGTCATGAGCATTCAAAATGTCCATAAACTCCTTGAAGTCTTCTAAAGAATAACCCCATACCCCCCATATATCATCCAAATAACGGAGATAATGAATTGGTTTCTTTGGGCACTTGGCTAATGCCCCTTCTTCCCAATTAGCCATAAAGACATTCGCGTACGCGGGGGCAAACCTCTTCCCCATTGCAGTCCCTTTGATCTGCAAATAAAACTTTTCATCAAAAACAAAATCATTTCTTGTCAAATTAATCTCAAGTAATCGTAATACTTCCTCGTCCGGTCTACTCTCATCCGGGTACTTCAAAAAAATGTTTTTGACCGTGTCCAACCCCGCGGCAATGGGAATGTTAGTATATAAACTGTCCACATCAAGACTAAAAAAGAAAGTATTTTCCGCAATTTTTAAACCGGTCACTATTTCAATAAAATGATACGTGTCCTTCACATAAGAAGGATGAAGAACCGATAACGGATTCAGAAAAAAATCAATAAACTCAGCCGTTGCATAAGTCTCACTCCCACAATCTGAAACTATGGGCCTACCGGGAGGGACCTGAAACGGTACCGTCCATGTCTCCGGGGGCTTGTGAATCTTTGGAAGAACGTAAAAGCGCCTCTCCCTAGGTTCCTCTAAACCCTTTAAATACTTTGCCTGTTTGTGATTAATGAATTTTTTAGCTTTTAATGTGTTTACAATATCATGAATTATAGGAATTGTTTCCAAATAAATCGGTACATCTAATTTTTTATAATAAACTTGGTCGCTTAATTGCCTGGAAACTTCCAAGACATACTGGTCCCTATCCAAAACCACCACCGAACTACCCTTATCAGCCGGTTTGATAATAATATGTTTCGCCGTCATAAGTTGCCTAATCGCGTGATATTCCTCCCTTGTCAAATTAGATTTTTCCTCCCTTATTGTAAAATATTTATTAAAGTCTTTTAAATCCTTCTCAATTAACAAATGAATTTCCTCTGGCACTTTCTCTTTTGGTGGAATCCAATCTGAAGGTGGTGTGAATGGTTGTTTCCCAGTGCGTTCTGACCCCTGAAAATATGCCGCTAGGCTTAATTTCCGATGATAATTTTGTATGTCCAATTTTAATTGATGTTTCTGTCCCTTCCGTAAATCCAAAGTGGGAATAAAAGTAAGACCCTTATTTAAAATATCCAATTGAGCCTGTGTGGGAGTGAAGTGTTTTGCCAAAATAATGACATTTTGCGCAGTCAGGGGTGTCTCACCCCCAAGCCCCTCCCCTGGAGGGTTTAAGGGGCTGGGAAGTTTAACGCCGCCGACCAATGGTCAAACATGGCTCGTGCCGTGTCCTTTGTCCAATGAACATTGTCCCTTTCAGTCTGGAACTCATCCGCAGGGAGCGGGCTGACAAAGGGCAAGTTCCTGAAAATGTGGCCGTTCAGCGCAATCAGGTTCCTCTGTTCTGACTCGGGCAAAGCCGTGGAGTAGTTTAGCAAAGGAACCCATATTTCCGCATATGGAAACCGTCTCTTGACCATACGGATGGCCGTCTGCACCTGCTTAAGTGTTGTTTCCTTAAACTTTTGCCCCCGACTGTTTAGCCCACATGAAATCAGCACCTTTTCAACTCGGACCTGCACGACCGCCTTCAAAAGGACAGCCCCCAGGTGCCGAAAGGTGGCCCCCGGGAAGCTGTCTATCTGGAGATCCGCAAATCCATGATGAGGAAGCCTGGACAGGTTGGAATCACCAATAAAGAGCCACTTCTTAGAAACCGAGACTGTCCAATCCACCATCTTCCGGTCCGTCCTGATATGTCTTGTCGGTGCAAACTTGTTAGGTTGTGGGGTAGAGACCCCACTCGGCTCCTCCAGAACTGAATCAAAGTCCAACAGATCAACCGCTTCAACTGAATCGCCTTGCGGATCCCTGTGGACTTGAGCGTCAACCGTGACGACTCCCCGCCGGAAGTAGGACCAGCAGTTCCTCGGCCCTTGACTTATCCACACTCGGATCTCTCCCACGGACCCTCCGGTCCCTCAGTGGCCGAGGGGGGGCGTCCCTGAGCGGTGAGGACTCCGTCACAATCTGGTCCCAAAAGTTGACTTCATCCGGACCGTCCTCCCGTCTCCGCGTTGCCCCTTGTTCCCCCTGTTCCCCATTTGTACGAGTGGATTGTTGGTGTGTCGTAACCACTTCCTCCACAAAGGCCACCTGGGAAGGATCCTCTTGTGTGTGCCTACGTGTCAATGTACCCCGTGTGGGTTCGTTCCTCTCTATGGGTCCGTCTCCCTGTTGTGGTCCTGTATTGGTTGACCCGGTTGCTCCACCCGTTTGAGGGTTACCATCCGGTTCCATGGTAGCAGCCACCAAGGCTTCAGCATGCTCCACCACGTCCCGAGGCAATCGTGGCAAGTTACGCCGAGCCCACCGTGTTGCAACATCAAAGGCCACCTTCCAGTCCACATCTGCATCCAAAACCAAACCCCCCAACGTCTCATGCAAGGCTGTTTCATAATGATCCTGAAGAATCACCATGGTGGTGTGGCCCCAATTTTTGGCATTACCAAGGATCATGTCAGCCGTCTTGGCGTTTGGGGCTGCTGGCTTAATAACACTCGCCAACATGTCCACCATTCGGGAGATCATTTGGGGTGGAGACCTCTCTCCAGTGACATTTCGTAAATGGTGCACAATCTTAATCACCTTTTTTAATTGTCGCACCAATGCCCCAAATTTGGGGTCCACAGATGAGTTTCTCTGCTGTCTCATCGGCTGCGGAAACCTCCCCTGCTGCCTAAACCAAGGTCGCCGGAAAAAACCATCATCCCCGGCATTGCCCCCCCATCTGGGGTTGGCTTGGCGAACCACCTCCGCATAGGACCTTTGTTGTGGCCCCCAATCCCTTGGCGGCATGGGAGGAAGACGACGCGGGAAGGAAGGAAACTCGAAGGGAGGCACAGGCTGGTTTAGGACGTGGGTTACGGCCCCGTCCCCCCTGGGGAGGACCGAGGTATGCGCGGTCCTTCCCTCCTGGGCCCCTCCCTCCCCTGGTCCCAAGAAGACCAGTCCTGGTCTCGAGATTGGGGTCGATAAGTATCGGGGCCGCATACGGGAGCGACCCCCTCCCATAACGGA